>NC_134829.1:52688135-52988135 GCF_004210375.1 Tachypleus tridentatus | reverse complement strand
TTAAATAAGGAACAATTATTGTTAGATCTGCTTTTCGTTTTGTAAGATTTTGTTAAATAAGGAACAATTATTGTTAGATCTACTTTTGGTTTTGTAAGATTTTATGGCCCGTTTTTGGACAAACTGTGTGTTCTCAATATGTTCAGGTGTCTTGCCCTCTATGTACTTTCCAGACCAGAGAGTTCATATTTAATATATACTTTTATGCCCTGGTTAACAGTTTTTCTCAACTTTACACGAGAATTATTTCTTATTCAAGAGGCTTTTGCTTACCTTTATCAAATAAATGTTATTGATACAACGATTATCTGCCTAAAAACATAAAGTTTAACAGGTTGATTGGGGCATTAAGTAGATAAAATGATTTTTATCTCTTTGAGTTAAAAATGTTACCGAAGAAACAGTTATTGACTGATACAGTTAGAGAATTATGAATATTTAATCATTTCTAGGTGCGCTGAAACCCTGTGTATTTTAAAACAGAGATGTTGAAATTTAAAGCATGAGAAATGAAACACAGATATATTTGTAATAAAAAGACAAGAAGATATTAAAGTCCATTAGCTTGGTCTGATTTGTCTGAGTAAATTTCAAGTATATTTACCAGGGTAACAGAGCTTTATAATAAATTACACAGGTCAATTTGTCAAAAATGTGTTATGCTTACTGAAGTTGGTTCTTTTCTTCCGAAAAATGAATAAATTTTGAACTTTAAATTAAACCGCTACTGTATAGATTTACATACAAAACAGGTTTAATTTTATATAATAATGAAGCAAAAGACTGGTTGGTTTCTCTGTCACACTAATAGAATATTAACTGCATTTTTTAACATCTGGTACATATCAATATGTCGCCAAACCTTTCCCAAAGTAAAACAAGACATTGCAAGTCCCAACAATGAACTCCAATAAGGTAAACAATCAATACAGATTATTGTTGTAGAGTGTGTGTGATAGACGTTACATTAGTCTTAGTATTTCATGTTTATATAGAATGAACATTGAAAGACTTTGTAAAGGACGATTTGATTATAATAAAAGTGTGAATATTTTAGTGAAACAATTTAAAATTTTAATTTAAATAAATCTAATGAAAGTTACAATATTATGCGGACAAGAATATTTTGTAAACCTGAAAAGTATATTCCAGTAGTAAGTATTATTAAGATAAATAAGGTATTGTATTATTGTCTGTTCCACAACCAGGTTCTTCTCTCTCAGTCTTCTGCTGCTTTCAGCTGTTGCTGTAGACAAACAAGACGGTGACAAAGCTTATGACCTAACAGGTGATGCTACAGGATATGGTGGAGGTGGATATGGTGGCGGTGGCTATGGTGGAGCATATGGTGATGGAGGAGGAGTTCTTCTTGTCATACTTATTAGCTTAGGATATGGTGATGGTGGTGGAGGAGGCTTTTTTGGTGGACGGGGAGGATACGGTCGTGGAGGTGGCAAATGGTGGTAATAAAGGTGAGACAGAAAACTTTATCTTTATCTGTGTTAGAAAGTTAAACAAGATACGTTTGTTAATGTTATGACTGTATCAACATACATCAATGTTTCTGTTCCAGTGTTATTGTTTTGTTATATTTTTAAATCCATGGCTGTATTTTCTGTAGGACTCATCAGACTGAAGTGGTATTCATGAATTATTATGGACTTTCTATTCGAAGAATTTATTAAACTGACAAAAAGTCTCTGACGAGACATGGGCGACCATGCTGTCAACTTCTCTATTTCATATATGTATACTTTAGGGTGTACAAGATATAATATTAATATCAATAAATGTGATTAGTGATTTTAATTTTCTCAGGTCTCAATTTGTCTGTGTGTGCGTGTGGGGGGAGAGCGATTTCTTATAGCAGAGTCACAATGGGCTGTCTGCTATGTCCACCGAGGGGAATCGAAACCTTGACTTCAACGTTGAAAATCAGTAGACTAGCCACTGTTCCAGCGAAGGACATCTCATTTTGGAACAAAACACTAAACTAATCTCACTGTACACTGAAGATAATAGTAATAAATTCACTTATTTAACAAAACTGGAACTGTTTTGACCCAAATAAACATTGAACAATTTAAAATCTTTCTTTAATTTTTTCTTAATCTGTTTTTGTATAGATAGTTATTAGGCTTAATAATAATGTAAATATCACTCTAGATTTATTCATTCCACAATCTTCATGCCAATTCAGTATTTTTCATATACTAGACATTTAAAAACGACTTCAAAGTTACATACACGATAAATGTTAGAAAAATTACTGGTTCACATCAATAGTTTTAATGTTTGTTTGGTTTTTAATTTTACGCAAAGTTACACGAGGGCTACCTGCGCCAGCCGTCCCTAATTTAGCATTGTAAGATTAGAGAGAAGGCAGCCTCCAACTCTTTGACTACTCTTTTACCAACGAATAGTGGGATTGACCATCCATTAATAACGCCCTCACGGCTGAAAGAGCGAGCGACGGCTGGTGCGACGGGGATTTGACCCGGCGACCCTCAGATTACAAGTCGAACGCCTTAACCCACCTGGCCGTGCCGGACTGCGTGGTTTCTTGGTAGAGATGTTTCATTAAAACTAAAGTAGCATAGGTAATAAGCGATAACTTTGTGTTTGGGTTATAGATAAATTGTTTGAGTTGTTATCATTTCAACGACAGTTTGATAGATAAAAATAATTTGTGAATAATTGGGTGTTTATAATACGTGATTTTTCATAAATATTTTCATTTTTTTATTTATTCACTGGTTTCTATTATTCTTAATCTTAAAAACAAATAAAAAGTGTCAAATGATACAGAAAAATACGTATGGGATCCCAAATATTCGATTAAACAGATTGAAAAAACGAAACAAACTCTATAACGCCTTAAACAAGGCACTCGGCTCGTAATCCGAGGGTCGCGGGTTCGAATCCCCTTCACACGAAATATGGTCGGCCTTTCAGCCGTGGGCACGTTATAATGTTACAGTCAATCCTACTATTCGTTGATAAAAGAATAGCCCAAGAGTGTCTGTGTGTTTTCTTATAGCAAAGCCACATAGGGCTATTTGCTGAGCCCACTGAGGGGAATCGAACCGCTGATTTCAGCGTTGTAAATCCGTAGACTTACCGCTGTACTAGGGGGAACTAGAGCACGACTTAATGGTGGGTTGTAATCAC
This sequence comes from Tachypleus tridentatus, assembly GCF_004210375.1. Lineage (NCBI taxonomy): Eukaryota > Metazoa > Arthropoda > Merostomata > Xiphosura > Limulidae > Tachypleus > Tachypleus tridentatus. Next base: position 52,984,964 of record NC_134829.1, on the reverse strand, counting down.
TAGCTACCTTTCCTCTAGTCTTACACTGCTAAATTAAGGACAACCAGCGCAGATAGTCCTCGAGTAGCTTTGTGCGAAATTCCAAACAAACCAATCACGGTTGAGGCAGAAGAAGAATAGTTGTTGACAACACTATAAGTTTTTTTTTCTTGTTATTTTATGAACTGGTTAATTTTGATAAACACGATACACGAAACGTAAGGGTTTTAAAATATTTATCATATTTTTATACATGATCGAAATTGTTAAGAACCTCAGCATTTGGTCCGTGTTCGTGTTTTTTGTTTAGAACATTCATATTTTCATGTGGACATCCCGAGCTGTGATAGGATAGAGGTCCGTAAAAATGTGACTTCAACATTCTGTTCAATTTGCCGAATGGGGACTCGTTAAAAAAAACATGGCTTCAGCGTTACTCACCATTCTATTCAGCGTCGACTAATTTTGACTGGCTGGATTAGTTGTTATCTTGGTTGTGTTTATTTACAATGCATAAAATGTGCATGTACTTGTCTCGGCATTTGCCACAGAAAATGAGCAATTTTGTGCAAAGTACTATGTCTCAACCATTACGACGTGCAATGTTGCAATTAGAAAGTCAGCGCTAAAAAAGGAATTTTGAAGAAACTGTGATTCATGCAGTTCTTGAAGGTCAAACGAATGCTTAACATGCGTAAGTTCAGCTGTAACTTCACGCATAATAACGTTTTTCACATTGTTTGTTGGTGTTTGGTTCAATAGTTCTTACTCAGACGACTGTGTGCCTTCACGAAAACATTAAACCAGGTAATTTAGAGTATTTTGCTTGAGGAGACACCCTTAAAGCTGATATTAAGTTTATTAAAACTGGGACTTCCAATAATAAAATAATAAAACGACTTCCAAAGTTTTAAGACTGTTATCACTCAGACTTTTTGACAACTTTATTACGCAATAACCCATAATAGTATAACGTGAATTTTACGGTCACTGAGATGCTGTTTTTTGATTGGCTGAAGTGAGAGACGAGTGAAGAGTTTGAAAATCAAATCATTTTCATGCTAATTTTCACTTCTGTACAGACGATAAAAATATCTTCTAACCCTAAAATGTGAGTCACTTGTGCAGAAGTTACCACGTTTTGGAGACAATTTATCTTATAAAACTTGACATAAGTTTAGTGTCCTATCACTTGCTTTGGAAAAAACCCGTAATAAACAACAAAACCTTGTTTTTGGTTATCGTTGTTTAAGATTCATAATATAAGTTTCATTAATATGTAGTTTTATATGAAGACGCTTTTATTCTATATCTTGTTCAAATAAAAAACTTGTGTTTTACAGTTTAACGAATTTTATCGTTAACCAATGTTGACCGATGAAGAATCGGTTAAAAGTTCACAAATAAAAAAATTTTAACGTAGAGAAAAAAAAATCGTATGTCATGCTATATACAAAAAAAAAACGATACTTATGTACAAGTATTTCGATACGCTCTGTACAAATAGTTTTCAACATATACTCGTGATAAGCGTACATTCGGCGTACTTTGAGAAAACAATAACAAACAAACAATAAATGTTCTTCAACTGTTTTTGATAAAGTTTATTGGCGTAACACTGTTCAGTCTTACCTAAGTTTGTCGACCAATGAACGTTCTAAGACAATAAGAATAATAACAATGAAAAAACAACGATAACAAACTATCTCGTTATTTCTGTTCCTTATGAGCGCAGTTTTCGTTTGTCATTTAGAACGGGGTGTAAATAACTTGTGTGTCCTCTCGTAGCGACCGTTTGACTTCAACAAGAACCCAGCCGTGGCTGCACACACAATGGTTACATTTGATTTAAATATTACGCTTTTATACCACACACTTGCAACTGAGACTACTAAACAGAAAACTTTCAGAAATGGATTCTCTCTATATTAAGGTGTTTATTATTAAAAACAGCTCCATCTACAGGTAAACAACTTTGCAAGAGGCAATGGTCTTTCATCAAAATATGACACAAGCGGAGAAAGAATTCTTATTTGGAAATGAATATTTCCCTACACGAGATAAACTGAAACTTTATTTTATTCGAAATCTGTGATACTAATCGATCGTTCAAAATGTAGTTTAGTGTTTATATTTGTTTTCTATACAACGGGATGACTAAAACAGGAATTAATTTTTTTACTGGTGACTCCCGGTTTTAGGGTTAATATAAGGCGAATCTAAACTGAGTCATGGCTTATGGCCACAACAAACTCTTACCGAAGACTACTTTGGTTATTAATAATGTTTATTTGATTCTTTAACAGCTGAATTGTCTTTTGATGAATTTAACTGGCGACCCACAAGATAATTATTTAGTTGTCCAAGGAAGCCCCCTAGTAGATTAATACGAAGTTAAAAATTAGTACAAATTATAGTGTGTTTGGTCTAAGTGAAAATAAAAATCTTACGAAAACGATTCTTTTAAAATCCGGTTTCGAATCACACCAAACGTCACTTTACGATGTACCTTATAATACACTTTATGGTGTACCTTTTCAGCTATTTATCCATAAAAAAATAATTTAATGTGAGCTGTTTAATTGACTTATTCATACAAAAATCATTTTAAGGTTTTCTGTTTCGGTTTTCTCTCGCTTGTATAACGGTAACTCCACGGAGTTATAACTCTAAAATCAGGGGTTTGATTCCCCTCGTTAGATTCAACAGATAGCCCGAGGTGACTTTGCTAAATGAAAAAACACACACTATTTCGGGGATTTATTTGCATGCACTGTGTTTTGCCATTGTAGAGTTCAAGTGATTTACCCATAAAATTCGCTTATGGTGTGCTACTTTAGTGGCTTATTCATAAAAATCGCCTTATAAACGCTGTTCGTGATTTATCCGTAAAGATCCTATGACACGGTGATTTTTCAGTTCGCTGGGCCTGCCTAAAAACATTGTGTGAGTACATTCATTTATGTTCTCGTAACTTCAGCAATATAGCTGTTTTTCAGAACCTTATTCCATTTTAGTGTTTCAAAATGCTGCTAAAATAGTTCACTGAATAGCCAGTCATTTTTTCCACCGTTTGTACGAGCACTTTAGAGTTTTGCTTTATTTCAAAATTAGAAACAAAGCACAGATTTTTCGTTTAAAGAATCGAATCCAAGTAGCGCAAACAAAGCGTTTTTTTTTTTAATCCTGATATTATTTTCTTTGTATCTTAAGTTTTACAAATATTTTTGTGTTAGGTTTTTATTATTTGAAATAATACTTGTTCCTTAAACAGAACCTTCTATTGATATTTATATCATCATGTTCAATACTTCTTTATTCTGCAGTTTACTTTTGCCGTCCTTACTTCGGAATTCATATAAGACAGTCGACAATATCCTATCTCTTCTAACATCTGAAGGGCCCGGCATGGCCAGGTGGTTAAGGCTCTCGACTCGTAATCCGAGAGTCGCGGGTTTGAATCCCCATCACACTAAACATGCTCGCCCTTTCAGCCGTGCGTGCGTTATAATGGTTGATTAATCCCATTATCCGTTTGTAAAAGAGTAGCCCAAGAGTTGGCGGTGGGTGGTGATGACTAGTTGCCTTCCCTCTAGTCTTACACTGTAAATTAGGGACACCTAGCGCAGATAGCCTTGTGTAGCTTTGCGCGAAATTCAAAACAAACCAAGCCAAAACCAAGGCAACCTCCTGGCATGTTTGACTTTGCTGGAAATAATCTGATGAGATACGTATTATTCTAAACAACAGTCGCAACACGATACCATTTTCATCAATCAGAGATGAACTTCCTTTCAGCTAATAACTATGAAGAACCAGCCTCCTATGTTATAAGTACAGTTTGAACAAACACATGCATAATACGCGAACTAACCTGCTGAGTGAGTGAGGTACTAAGGTGAGGACTAATATGAAGAGTCACAGCGGGCACGTTCAATTCAAGGATCTGACCTCTGCTACTTGTTAGATAAGCTTCAAGTATTACTATTTATGATAATCGCCGTATTAAACATGTGGCATAATAATGTTTCTTGCTGGATCAGCGCTTAGCTAACAAATGTGCCCCACAAAAATCCGTCGTTTGAGTCACTGCACTGGATAAGCGAAGATAGCCCACTGTGTAGTTCTGGGCTGAAAAAAAAAAACTTTTATATTCAACAACATACAAAGGGAAGTTGCAGTTATCTGATGTGCCGTAGAAAGAGGCCTTTATGTAAACTATTTTACAGAAAATGGCCTTTATGCTGAGGTCCCCATGGATAGCTGGTTAGGGCGCTCGACTCTCAAACATGCTCGCCCTATCAGTCATATGAGTGTTGTATTATGACGGTCAATCCCAGTATTGGTTTGTAGAATAGTAGCCCATGAGTTGGTTGTGGGTGGTGACGACTAACTGCCTTCCCTCTAGTCTTACACTACTAAATTAGGGACGGCTAGCACAGATAGCCCTAGTGTAATTTTGCGCGAAATAAAAAAACCCAGTAAACTTTATGCTGTATTAGTATTAATTTTTACAGGAATTGGCCTTTTTCTCAGGCCAAACATGATATCACACAAAGGTTCAGAATTTCTTATCTTATTATAAGTCAGTATTTCTATCAGTATTCCAGAAGTATCGACAACAGTACTTCTTGTTCGAGACCCGGCATTGCCAGGTGGGTTAAGGCGTTCGAATCGTAATCTGAGGGTCGCGGGTTTAAATCCCCATCACACCAAACATGCTTGCCCTTTCAGCCGTGGGGTGTTACAACGTGACAGTTACTCCCATTATTCGTTCGTTAAAGAGTATCCCAAGAGTTGGCGGTGGGTGGTGATGACTAGCTGCCTTCCTTCTAGTCTTACATTGCTAAATTAGAGATGGCTAGCGCGGATAGCCCTTGAGTAGCTTTGCGCGAAATTCAAAACAAAACTAAAACTTTTTGTTCGGATGTTCAAACTTAAATCAATCTCATGAACACACTTGTATGCGAATTGTAAAATGTGATCATATCAAGGTTGTAAATAAACTCTTTGAAGAATTCACCTGCTGAAAGTCAAAATACGATGTTTACCAAGTATCACTGAATAGTATTTTATAACATTTTTATGTTATTTTAAAGAACTCCATTCACCTGCTGAAAGTCAAAATACGATGTTTACCAAGTATCACTGAATAGTATTTTATAACATTTTTATGTTATTTTAAAGAACTCCATTCACCTGCTGAAAGTCAAAATACGATGTTTACCAAGTATCACTGAATAGTGTTTTATAACATTTTATGTTATTTTAAAGAACTCCATTCACCTGCTGAAAGTCAAAATACGATGTTTACCAAGTATCACTGAATAGTATTTTATAACATTTTTATGTTATTTTGAAGAACTTCAGTAGGATGTTTGTCATGTATTTAGTCATATTTATATATTCATAGTTAACGTCTTATTTTACATATGTTTCTCTGGATTAGATTTATTGCTAATCTGGACTGCTTAAATGTATTGTCTTTTTTTATCTTTCTCGCCCAAGACTTTAAACGATCCATAAACATCAACTTTATGTTATATTTTAGAGTCTAGGCCAATCAAAGTTTCTGATATTTGAGGAATTATTATTGAAAATACATTAAGCTTCGTTTGTTACGTTTTGCTTGCTGTTCCGTCAAATGACAAAAGCCTTCTTTGACTTGTTCAATCCGGAATGAATCTCATTCGACCGAATTAATAAAGGGCTGAGCAGGTAACCATAGACGGTTGAGAGCTGTAGAAATGCTCGAACGAATTCAGCCAAGCGGCTGAAAATATAGTTTCACTGCTGTGAGTCAGCCTTTTATTCCGATTTGGTATTATTACATGGTTTGATTATCTTCTACGTGTTTCTTCAAACGTTATAAAGAAGCATTAAAGCCAGTTTTCAAGTGATTCTTAAATGTATCTCTACTTTAAACGGAACATCAAAGTTATAAAAAGTTAAAACAAAAACTGTTAACTAAAATTATCAAAATTTCTCGACTCAGATGATACTTTTGATAAATCCTGAGCGAACGATAATAGCAATTAAATAAATAATGTCTCCCGCCGGATTAATGGTAAATTTAAAGACTTACACCGTTAATATACAAAGTTCAATCATTCTCTGTAGACACAGATAACCTCTGGATAATTGAAACAAACAAGCAAACAAAAGGAAATAATAGTAAAAATACACCGTCCGATCGTCCACTAGTGAGTGAGTGACCTGTCCACTAGGGAGTGAGTGACCTGTCCACTGGGGAGTGGGTGACCTGTCCACTGGGGAGTGAGTGACCTGTAAACTACCTCACTTTTAAAGTTCGCATAACTTAAATCCCTATTTTTTATTTTCAAAAATAAAAACTTAAAAAATTAAAGAAAATCAATCAGCTTTATCTGACAACAGTGTTACAGAACGATTAGAATACAATTAAAATTCGGATGGATGAAACTGGCTCGTAGCAAGTTAAAAAAAATATTTTGGTTGTTTGTTGTTAAGCGCATAGCTACACAAATGAGCTATCTGTTCGTTGCCCAACACGAGTAAATAGAGAAAATGAAGCTAGTCATATTAGAACATAAATCTGATCTACCCTCTATCCCTCCCTCCATAGCAAAAAACATAACTCGAACTAGAGATTGAAAAACTAGGGTTAGTTAGACGTTTAACGATAATGTAAGTTGTCACGAAACCATCGTCATTTAAAGATAAGGAGCAAGCTTTCAAAAAACCGAAAAAGATCCGATTTTGACCAGTCTAGACCAAGCCTTTGTCACATATTTGTTGTAAGGCAATGTACTAAAATGTCTTCCACTTCATAAGCACGACTCCGTATGTTATTGACCTCAAAATGGAATATGAGTTTTGTAAAGAAATGTTTTTTTTATACCTTCATTTTTTGTTTCACCAAGGAAGGTTTTTCTGCATTGGTTTAATTTTTGTTTTCACTCAATTATCTAAATTTATAACAATGAGAACAATTGTTCTTTGCCGGAAATATATTCACTTCTTCATATTATATCTTCACTTGCGTTATTTTATATTATATTATATATTCACTGACATTATGTTTTAATTAAACAGTGTTTGTCTTGTGTTTCCTTATAACCAAAGTTTATGTTTTTGTAGACATGATTGTTATTCCCGACCGTTAGTAAACCGTATTGGCCCGGCATGGCCAAGCGCGTTAAGGCGTGCGACTCGTAATCCGAGGGTCGCGGGTTCGCATCCCCCATCGCGCCAAACATGCTCGCCCTTTCAGCCGTAGGGGCGTTATACTTTGACAGTCAATCCCACTATTCGTTGGTAAAAGAGTAGCCCAAGAGTTGGCGGTGGGTGGGGATGACTAACTGCCTTCCCTCTAGTCTTACACTGCAAAATTAGGGACGGCTAGTACAGATAGCCCTCGAGGAGCTTTGTGCGAAATTCAAAAACAAACAAAGTAAACCGTATAGAAAGAAGAAAAGGAATACATGATATTTTTGGTAATACGTTGATGTAACAGCAAGTAGTCGTGACTGGTTCTGCATGGCCAAGTGATTAAGCTACCTCAACTCGTATTCTGTGGGGCGAGGATTCGCATTCCTGTCACTCTAAATATGTTCGCACTTTCAGCCTTAGGGGGGTCTGAACCTGTGTTTAAGACGATGGGAAAAATATGGCACTGTTTCAAGAGATAGAATTATCGTATTATACACTAGGAAATACATCACTTCTTCTTTCGTAAGATGCTTCATGGAATAGTATGTTAATCAAAGGGTATTCACAGAACTTGTGTGTATTCATTACTAAATATTCAAATATTTGTATTTGTGTTTTGACATGATGTGTCGGAGAGACACCAAACACTAAAACTTTTAAAAATTTATCTTAAGCTTGCCATATGTTTAGAAACTAATTAACTTTAAATACTTCGTATAGAAAAATATACATTTCCACGATAGATAATTTTTATTTATGTCAGTATGAACATTCCTCATGATTCATGTACAATGTTCACAATCTCTTTAAGAACGAACAGCGATTCTCAGACTTCAAAATACGTCAATGATACAGCTGTATCAATAAGATCATGTTAGGTAAAATCATAAAATAATTTAATATAAAATTATAGCCGTTCTTGTAATATGAGATCATGACTCTTAGGAAGACGAAATATGATTCAAATAAACCATATATTGTTATTTTAAATAATAAAAGAGAAGGAATCCTCAATAGCCACTGTACTGGATTTTTTTTTCAGCCAGGATTAGAGTAAATTAATCTGTGTAATCTATATTTACCGTTTTATTAGTTGTATTTTTGTGCTCCAGCAATACCAAGCGTGGGACGCGTGAGAACCCGATTCTATATTAATGCTCGTCAAGATCTCTACCAACCTACCCTCAAATTGAAATTTTTTTAGGCAGGATTAGAATACTTTAATTTATGGGACCTTGGGCGTGGTCAAATAATCTATGAAAATGGTTTGGTCTTCTGAGTTGAAAAATGTAAATAGATCTCAAATCCATCAAGAGATGACCGAGCTATGAGCAAAAAGTTTGCGCTTAAAAGAAAACAATATCAAAAAACCTCATTGCCGTTCCATGAGGAACTCGTCCGCGACTAAATATATTCCGTTAAAAGAGTATCTCAGTTTGATGTACAATACCGAAACTAATTTACAGGAATAAAGTTTCGGTTTTGGCTTCAACTACATAGTTTCAGATTGCAACTGTTGTTCTACAAACAGTTTTATCCAATATGAAAATAAACTTGTATGAACGTGCTTTGAGACACTGTAAGTCAGAATGGAAAGAAATAACAAGAAAAAGAAATTATATGACAGAATCTTCTTCTTCTTCATGTGTCAAATCTGCGGCAGACATCGACGACCATTGCATGCCAGACTTCTCTGTTGTCAATCCACCTTATCAACTTGATGTTGCTCATTGAGTTCTTGGTGACATAGTTATTGAGGCTGTCGATATATTTAGTTCTTTGACACCCTCTGCTTTTCCTCCCTTCTATTTTTCCACATAGCATCTGTTTCTCTATCCCATTCTTCCTACAGATGTGTCCTAGAAATTCCATTTGTCTTTTTTTTTATAGTTTTCATGAGGGACCTTTTGTATCCTGCCAGTTCCATGACTTCCACATTTGTTTTTCTTTCAATCCATGATATTTTTAGCATCCTTCTGAGGAACCACATTTCAGCAGCTTCTAATCTCTTCTCTGTATTTTTGTTCAGTGTCCAGCTCTTACAGCCATATAAGAGAACAGACCATACATATGATTTCAAGATGTTTATTTTAGTAACATTTGTGATGTTCCTGTTTGTGAATATGGACTTCATTTTGTTGAAAGTATCCTTGGACATTGCAATTCTTTTCTTTATTTCTGTGTCACTCTTTGCATTTGATGCTATAGTATATCCAAGATATTTCGACTTGTTTTATTCTCACGCCGGTTATGCTACATGTGGGTGTAAATGATTGTTTTGAGATAACCATGCACTCTGTTTTCTTTGCGTTTAACTGCAAGCCTTTTTCTTCACTCTCGTCTACTGTTGTTGTGAAGAGAGTCTGTAGATTTCGTTCGGAGTCCGCAATGAGGACTGTCATCAGCGTAGCGCAAGTTATGACAGAATAAAAAAGTGACAATTAGAAGGTTCGGCATAGCCAGGTGGTTAAGACCCTCGACTCCTAATCTGAGTGGCACAGGTTCGAATCCCCGTCGCACCAAAAGGCTCTCCCTTTCAGCCGTGGGAGCGCTATATAGTAACGGTCAATCCCACTTGAAGGCTATTGAACTCACACATTTCATTTTTTTTTACAAAGTAGATGTTGTATTTACATCTGATCTTCTCAATGCAAATGTTAAATTTACACCTGATCTGATCAATATAGATGATAAATTTACACTTGATCTACTCAATGTGGATGTTAAATTTACACTTGATCTACTTAATGTGGATGTTAAATTTACACTTGATCTACTCAATGTAGATGTTAAATTTACACTTGATCTACTTAATGTGGATGTTAAATTTACACTTGATCTACTCAATGTATATGTTAAATTTACACTTGATCTACTCAATGTGGATGTTAAATTTACACTTGATCTACTCAGTGTAGATGTTAAATTTACATTTGATCTACTCAATGTAAATGTTAAATTTACACTTGATCTACTCAATGTGGATGTTAAATTTACACTTGATCTACTCAATGTGGATGTTAAATTTACACTTGATCTACTCAGTGTGGATGTTAAATTTACACTTGATCTACTCAATGTGGATGTTAAATTTGCACTTGATCTACTCAGTGTGGATGTTAAATTTACACTTGATCTACTCAATGTGGATGTTAAATTTACACTTGATCTACTCAATGTGGATGTTAAATTTACACTTGATCTACTCAATGTGGATGTTAAATTTACACTTGATCTACTCAGTGTGGATGTTAAATTTACACTTGATCTATTCAGTGTGGATGTTAAATTTACCTTTGATCTACTCAGTGTGGATGATAAATTTACACTTGATCTATTCAGTGTGGATGTTAAATTTACCTTTGATCTACTCAGTGTGGATGATAAATTTACACCTCACCTACTTGATGCAGATAAACAAAAAACAGTTTTCACATGATGTGACAAAAGACATCTGTAAACATCCCACAAGACAATCATATTGCATACACACTACAATCCAGAGAATTGGGTTAACTGTCCATTGTATGCTTATTCACCGATATTTTAGGATAATTACTGTTGAACCGTTTTAATGGTTATGCGCTTGTATGATATAAACAGCACTAGTTAACTGAAAGTTGGTTTGCTATTTTAACATGTTAAACTCTCTTGGTTATTTAACATGTTCTCTTTGCCACAGCTATTAATAATTACATGGCCCAGCTTGGCTAGGTGTGTTAAGGCTTTTGACTCGTAATCTGAGGGTCGCGGGTTCGAATCACTGTCGCATCAAAAATTCTCGTCCTTTCAGCCGTGAGAGCGTTATAATGTGACAGTCACTCCAACTATTCGTTGGTTAAAAAGTAGCCTAAAAGTTGGCGGTGGGTGGTGATGACTAGCTGCCTTCTCACTAGTCTCACACTGCAAAATTAAGGATGGTTAGCGCAGATAGCCCTCGAGTAGCTTTGCGCAAAATTCAAAAAAAACAAAAACTAGAAAATAATCTATTTGTAAAAAGAGAAATTAATAATAATTAATAATTAGGAAAAAACTATTAGTCAGAATATAAACTATTAAACAGAATAGATACTATTAGCCAATAATAAAAACCAGAACAGTTATAACCTAAAACAGAAAAAAAATTATTGAGTGCCATTTGCTAACCAGGTAAATACGTTCCAAAGACTTATTGGTGCTACGATATTTAGGTAGATACCTTAGAGGGGTCCAATTGTGTTACTACATTCAAGTAGATACGATAGACGGGTCCAATTATGTTACTACATTCAGGTAGACACGTTAGACGGGTCCAATTGTGTTACTACATTCAGGTAGATACGTTAGACGGGTCCAATTGTGTTACTACATTCAGGTAGATACGTTAGAGGGGTCCAATGGTGTGACTACATTTAGGTAGATACATTGGAGAGGATCAGTGGTATTTCTACATACAGGTATATACGTTCCAGGATACCAATAGTGTGTCTACATATAGGTATATACGATCCAGGGTACCAGTAGTGTTTCTACATATAGGTATATACGATCCAGGGTACCAGTAGTGTTTCTACATATAGGTATATACGATCCAGGGTACAAGTAGTGTTTCTACATATAGGTATATACGATCCAGGATACCAGTAGTGTTTCTACATATAGGTATATACGATCCAGGGTACCAGTAGTGTTTCTACATATAGGTATATACGTTCCAGGATACCAGTAGTGTTTCTACATATAGGTATATACGATCCAGGGTACCAGTAGTGTTTCTACATATAGGTATATACGATCCAGGGTACCAGTAGTGTTTCTACATATAAGTATATACGATCCAGGATACCAGTAGTGTTTCTACATATAGGTATATACGATCCAGGGTACCAGTAGTGTTGCTACATATAGGTATATACGATCCAGGATACCAGTAGTGTTTCTACATATAGGTATATACGATCCAGGATACCAGTAGCGTTACGACATATAGGTATATACGATCCGGGATACCAGTAGCGTTACGACATATAGGTATATACGATCCGGGATACCAGTAGCGTTACGACATATTGGTATATACGATCCAGGGTACCAGTAGTGTTTCTACATATAGGTATATACGATCCAGGATACCAGTAGTGTTTCTACATATAGGTATATACGATCCAGGATACCAGTAGCGTTACGACATATAGGTATATACGATCCAGAATACCAGTAGCGTTACGACATATAGGTATATACGATCCGGGATACCAGTAGCGTTACGACATATAGGTATATACGATCCAGAATACCAGTAGTGTTTCTACATATAGGTATATACGATCCAGGGTACCAGTAGTGTTTCTACATATAGGTATATACGATCCGGGATACCAGTAGCGTTACGACATCCGGTACAATCTCTGCTTTGAGTACGACTAAGATTTTTAAGTCAGATTTCAAAGTTTGTTTGACTGTTAATGAGCTCGAATTAAAAGAAAAGGAACAATTTACGGTAAAAAGTCTGTGAAATACAGGTTTAAATAGTCTGGTGTGTTTTATTATAGTCCGGTAAAACGTCTGTAAAATACAGGTTTAAATAGTCTGGTGTGTTTTATTATATTCCGGTAAAAATTCTGTGAAATACAGGTTTAAATAGTCTGGTGTGTTTTATTATAGTCCGGTAAAAAGTCTGTGAAATACAGGTTTAAATAGTCTGGTGTGTTTTATTATAGCAAAGCCACATCGGACCATCTGCTGAATCCACGGAGGGAAATCGAACCCCAGATTTTAGCATTGTAAGTCCGTAGACTTACCGCTGTACCAGGGGTTGATTACCATGTTTTAAGCGCGTGCAAGAAAAACATGAGTAAAAGTAAGAATTTAAGAAGCAATTTATCCAAGAATTGGACACGGTTTAAAAACCAATTCTTTTAAATGAACTGCTGGAGATAAATTACGTTTAGTTTTATATACTGTCTATTGGAATCTACTTAAGTCAACCTTCTTTACATGAGAGATAAATACAAGTAGCCTTTATCTAAAGCTCATTGTTCCAGAAAATACGACAAAATATCTGCTCGAAGTTAAGTATAAAGATACACAATTAGCTATCTGCGCTCTGCGTGCCAACGGGTATCGAAACCTGGTTTCCAGCGATGTAAGTCTGCAGACAATACGCTGTGTCACTGGGGGGGTCATGTTGGACAGAGTGCATACTGTTTAGAACAGACAACCAATCAAGCTATGTGTTTGTACTTTGAATTATTATAAATAGCTTCATTTAACCATCAATAAGTTTTGAAAACTAGTGGTTGGGGTTGTCGATTTGCATTCTGTAAGTCACGAGTTCGAATCCAATCCTCGAACGTACTCGTACTATCAGCTGTGAGAGTGTTATAACGTGACTGTCTCGGCGGTGTTGATTAACTGCCTTCCCTCTAGTTTATCACTTCTAAATTGAGGACGACTAGAGAAGATAGCTCACGACTAGCATTTTCACGACATTCAGAAAATAAACCCTGTCTACTTTCACAAATTTGACTTTATTAAGAGCCTTTGTATGAAACATACATGTTTTTTTATAGTTTAGTAGATAACTACTGATTTATGAAAGCTCAATTGGGCACGTAACTTCTTCATGTTACGTTAGATTATCGTGATGTTTATCTACTAATACAATCAGAAGAAGAACCATAATTAATATAGCTACTAATACAACCAAAAGAAGAACTGTAATTAATATAGCTACTAAAACAACCAGAAGAAGAACCATAATTAATATAGCTACTAAAACAACCAGAAGAAGAACCATAATTAATATAGCTACTAAAACAACCAGAAGAAGAACCATAATTAATATAGCTACTAATACAACCAGAAGAAGAACCATAATTAATATAGCTACTAATACAACCAGAAGAAGAACCATAATTAATATAGCTACTAATACAACCAGAAGAAGAACCATAATTAATATAGCTACCAATACAACCAGAAGAAGAACCATAATTAATATAGCTACTAAAACAACCAGAAGAAGAACCATAATTAATATAGCTACTAATACAACCAGAAGAAGAACCATAATTAACATAGCTACAAATACAACCAGAAGAAGAACCATAATTAATATAGCTACTAATACAACCAGAAGAAGAACCATAATTAATATAGCTACTAATACAACCAGAAGAAGAACCATAATTAATATAGCTACTAATACAACCAAAAGAAGAACCATAATTAATATAGCTACTAATACAACCAGAAGAAGAACCATAATTAATATAGCTACTAAAACAACCAGAAGAAGAACCATAATTAATATAGCTACTAATACAACCAGAAGAAGAACCATAATTAATATAGCTGCTAATACAACCAAAAGAAGAACCATAATTTCTAATAATTAAATCATTTTAATCATCATTTAAGACATTCTGGCTAAATATATCTGGCTAAAGTTAATTGGTTTTATTTAATCTTTTTCAATCGTGTTTTGTATTTGAATAAACACAGACGCCGACTCAATAAGTAAGGTTTTAGTTAGGTCTCTTAAAGCTTTAGGGTTCACTGATAAACACAGATACCGACTCAATAAGCAAGATTTTAGTTAGGTCTCTTAACATTCCTACGAAAATTGGGGCCTAATAGGCCCCAGAGCAACTTGAAAGGTTATTAATATTAGGCTAATAATTTTGTATTTAAATGAAATTGCCATTAACTTACACTATCCATTTATATTTTAAGGAGCAATAATATTTTGACTTTTCAGACATTCGCGAAATAATATTTAAATTTTTTTAAAACATCCACTAAGGGTATTTTGGGGCCTATTAGGCCTCAGATAAAAAAACATAAAAATGACTTTATTTATTTCCTGAATAATTCTAGAACAGGCCTGGGCAACCGAGAAAAGCAAATTATAGTAAAAATATATTAATTTTACAACTTTTTTTTAAAAGATGGATATTTAGGATAATAACTCTACTCCAACAATAATTTTAGACGGTCCTGATTATTGCCTAGTTTGCCCACGCCTGTTCTAGAACATTCTACAAACTTTACAGAAGTATTTAGAATAATTTAGAATATTCTTGAAGCTTCTAGAATATTCCAGAAGAATCCACAAATCCTATATATATAGGAGCTGAAATCTTCAAACCGTGTCAAAAATGATATCTCTTGATGAAGCTGTACATTTACTGACAAAACCATCCGACGATGAAAGTGAACATGATAATGTCGAAGACTACTCTGAAAGTTGTGATGATGATCCTTCTGAAGCCGAAAATGATGAACAAATCGCGCCGTACCCTTCTGAAAGTGAAGAAAGTAATCAAGAAGATCTTACTACGATGCCAGTGAACGAACTTTTGTCCAAAGATAAGAATTTTAGTTATTCAACAACACCTTCAAGGATCAACAGGAGAACCGCAGCTCTCAATATATTCAATGGGAACCCAGGCATTACAAGGCAAGCTGCTCCAAGAGTCTCTACACCATTCGAAACATTCAAAATTTTCATTTCTGATAATATGATGGAACAGATCATTCACTCAACAAACACCGTCATGAAAGAGCCAATTTTTGAAGAAGACCTCTGGAAATGGATCGCAACTAATCTTTTCCTTGGAATAAGCAAATCCAAAAATGCATCGATAGACTAAATGTTTTCAATCGAATTCGGTTTGCCATTTTTGCGAAAACTGATTACACAAGACAAAGTCAAAAAAATGTGCTCAAAAATCAGATTTGACATCCACTCTCAAAGAAATAGAGAAATCAAAGATGCCGCCAACTCTGGAGTCTGGAATTTTTTCATTGAAAATTGCAAAAACAGTTCCAACCCAAGCGAATACCTAACAGTGGATGAACAACTATGTAACTTCAAAGGAAGAGTTGGCTTCAGAACATACATTCCGACAAAGCCAGGCAAATACGGAATAAAGATTTGGTGCCTAACAGATGCAAAGACAAGTTACCTCCTCAACGCTCAAATTTACACTGGAAAGGTTGGAAATACGACAGAAACAAATCAAGGAGAAAGAAGAGTCAGAGAACTGAGTCAGCCATTTCTTGGAAAAGGAAGGACAATAACGACAGATAATTTCTTCACAACAATGACACTTGCCAAGTACCTGCGAACAAAAAGAACAGGACTTGTTGGAACCATACGGAAACAAAGAACCTTCCTGCCTCCTGAAATAAATGCAAAATCTAGAGAGTTATCACCAAAGTTTTTCTACCATGACGACATCACTCTTCTTAGGCACTCAGACAAACCAGGAAAATATGTGCTACTACTGAGTTCTCAGCATCAGTCTGGTGAAGTAGAAGAGAATGGAAAGCCCGAAATCGTCAATCTTTACAATGCAACGAAGGCAGGTGTCGACACTCTCGATCAACTGGTGAGATATTATACAACAAAGAGGCAATCAAAGCGCTGGTCAGTCTGCATATTCTATAACATTCTAGATCTTGCTGGGTACAATGCTTTCGTTCTATACTCGACAAAACATCCAGAATTTCTTCGTCAACATAAATCAAGAGCCAGAAAAGAATTTATACGGCAATTGGTGCTTGAAATCAAAGAAATTTACTGCAAAGATAATGACAAAACAACTTCATGTGAACAGCCTGCAAAGAGGGCAAAAAGAGGACGATGCCATTTGTGCGGCAGATCAAAAGATAGACAGTCGAAAATTGTTTGCTCAAATTGTAAATAAAATGTTTGTCAGAGCCATTCTAAAGTTGTTTGTAATGAATGTTGCTAAATCACCGTGTTTCTATTGGAAAAATATATGGGGCCTGATAGGCCCCAAAATCACTTTAGTGAATGTAAATATTTTTTTCGTAGGAATGTTAAAGTTAGGTCTCTTAAAGCTTTAGGGTTCACTGATAAACACAGACACAGACTCAATAAGCAAGGTTTTAGTTAGGTCTCTTAAAGCTTTAGAGTTCACTGATAAATATAGACACCGACTCAATAAGCAAGATCTTAGCTAGGTCTCTTAAAGCTTTAGGGTTCACTGATAAACACAGACACAGACTCAATAAGCAAGGTTTTAGTTAGGTCTCTTAAAGCTTTAGGGTTCACTGATAAACACAGACACCGACTCAATAAGCAAGGTTTTAGTTAGGTCTCTTAAAGCTTTAGAGTTCACTGATAAATATGGACACCGACTCAATAAGCAAGATCTTAGCTAGGTCTCTTAAAGCTTTAGGGTTCACTGATAAACACAGACACAGACTCAATAAGCAAGGTTTCAGTTAGGTCTCTTAAAGCTTTAGGGTTCACTGATAAAAACAGACACCGACTCAATAAGCAAGATCTTAGCTAGGTCTCTTAAATCTTATGGTTTCACTGATAAATATAGACCCCGACTCAATAAGCAAGGTTTAGTTTAGGTCACGTGAGGCTTAAGAGATTAAGTAATACAGGAAAGCAGTAGCAGTCCTGATAAAGTTTTAAATGTGGTTTATTTAAAATCATGATTGAAAACAGCATGATCGAGGAGTTACTCGAAAGTATTACGCAATCTTAGGAAAGCGACAATAACATTCATACTATCTGTCCAAACGATGGTTTTAATTAGTATTTTGATTTCCATTGGAAGAGCTTTTTCATATAACAGCCACTTTGACAAGCAATGCGAAAACCAACATTTGAGTACAGAAAATGAAGGAAAATAATTCATGCTTATAGAATTAGTTAAACTGTAATGATTTGAAATGATGGTCATTGCGAAGAAAACGCGTGGGCTCACATTTCGTATAGTAAAATACCATTCTGAAGCTGGAACTAGTGTTCATTTCAGCCAATACATCAACTAACAACTACCTTGTGGTCCGGCATGGCCAAGCGTGCGACTCGTAATCTGACGGTCGTGCGTTCGATCCCCGTCGCGCCAAACATGCTCGCCCTTTCAGCCGTGGGGCGTTATAAAGTGACGGTCAATCCCACTATTCGTTGGTAAAAGAGTAGCCCAAGAGTTGGCGGTGGGTGGTGATGACTAGCTGCCTTCCCTCTAGTCTTACACTGCTAAATTAGGGACGGCTAGCACAGATAGCCCTCGAGTGGCAGCTTTGTGCGAAATTCAAAACAAACAAACAAAAACAACTACCTCGACCAAAATTATGACTGCATAGAGATGTTTACCGCTTAACACATGACCTATAATTGTGCATAGTGTGACTTTTTTATCAAGACGTAAGATGGTTAGCTTCTACAATAGCGCTGCTGTGTTCTAAACAACGTGTAATATTAATAATAATAATTTTAATAATAATATTAATCTACGATCTTGTTTATTCAAAATATATATATTTCAAAACACTTGCTCTAGAACTAATTGTTGGATCCAATCAAGAATCGGGTCATCTATTATATTAAGATGTCTAAAGTAATTAAAGATAATTTAGTTTTGAACAAGAAATAGCCATATTGTAGATCATTTATTTTTTTAATATGCAGTTTTAGCAAAACAAAATAGGACGTCTACAAAGTTGAAGTCATGACAAACGATGTCTACTGTTTGTTTGTATTTAGTAACGAAGTGCTACCGAACGTTATCCAAGCGGGTATCTACCTCCACATTCAGCATACTATAAGCCCTTAACCTTACTGTTGGACTCCAACGTTTTACTAAACAGCATTTGTGTTACCTAAGCGTGTCAGTAGTTCTATTGCTTGAATTTACTCAACCTAAAATGACATCAGATTTACGACAAAGTGTAAACAAGATACAAAAGATACTGACAGACCAATGTCTGATAAAGAGTGTGCCATCTGCTTTTCAAAACACACGTTGTATCTCTTAGTATGAAGCCTTAGCTAATAGAAACTTAACGATCCCGCGTACAAACTTCACGTGCTGAACATTAACACAAAGATGTCCTTAGTTTATATAATTCTCCATTAATCCTAACGAACAGAGATTATTGTTGATGTTTCATGTAATTTAACTTGATTTGTTTATGGTATCTAAATTGGTCATCACAATAAGAAAAAACGGAATACAACATCGCTATGATCCCTCAGTGGCTCAGCCGTAAGTCTGGAGACTCATTCAAATGATACCAGATTATGGGTGACACGTCACAGATTACCCAATGGTTTTTATAAGTTGTTGTTTGTTTTGTCTCTTTTACAGATAACAATGAGTAATGATTTAAAACATTCCTCTTTGTATTAGGCGTTTAGTGGATTTTGTTCCACGCTGTAAAAGCGGTAAGTCTAAGGATTTTCAATGTTAAGATCAGGGGTTCGATTTCCCTATGTAGACACAGCATAAAAGTATAAACTTTTCAGTTTAACAATCTGCATAATTCTAACTATTTATTTTTTACAACAAAACTGTTAGGATCATCACTGATGACGAGAAACCCACTTGAAATAAAAATGTATCTCAGAACGGCTGGTATGGATATTATCACTAAAAGTGTTAGTACCCATACCAGCCGTTCTGAGATATATTGTTAGGGCTATCAGCCGCCCTTTCCAAGTTGGAAGAAAAAAATGACATGTCAGCAGCACCCTAAGAACCTCGCTGAGGGATTGACTGTCACTCTTATAAATTATACACACTTTAGAGTGTGTGGAATATTTTGTAGTACTGTAGAAATTCTAACTCCGAATTACACAGCTTTACCACTAGACTAATCCACGATGGGTTCTGAATTCTCTCCTATGATTAGAAAAAGGATAGTTGTTCAGTTGCTATTATCAATAAACTTTTTGTCTATTTTCATCTCTACGCATGGCGTGTAGGTTTGATATATTTTTTCAAGCTCTTGTTAATGTTATTGTGCATGATGTTCCAAGACCACTATTGTACTAAAGGTTATAGTATGTGAATTGTGTCAATTGTTGAAGCAAATCTAACTGTTTTGAGATTCTACTATTTCCACGCTGATAGTCGCTGGTATTTTATCTCCAAAAATTCAGTTCTAGCATAGAAGACAAGAATATGACAAAAACACTCGATAGCGGGAAATTTTACAACCGGGATGGATCCACGTAGTTCTAAACCATCAAACATTTATTTTTCTAAACTGAGAAAACTAAAGTTGGTAGAAAATAAATAATGAAAACTCAATGTTGAAAACTCAATTATAATTTTATTTCTTTAAAGCAGTTTTTGTCTTATTGTTTCTCTTGTAAGAACAACCAAACTATTAGTTTCACTAGCAACCCGTATTCAAACCAAAACAAGTGGAACGGTATTTGTGATTAGTAGTGTTTGTTTGTTTTTAATTTCGCGCAAAGCTACACGAGGGCATCCTGCACTAGCCGTCCCTAATTTAGCAGCATAAGATTAGAGGGAAGGCAGCTAGTCATGAACACCCACCGCCAACTCTTGGGCTACTCTTTTACCAACGAATAGTGGGATTGATCGTCACATTATAACGTCTTTACGGCTGAAAGTGCGAGCATGTTTGATGCGACGGGGACTCGAACCCGCGATATTTAGATTATGAGTCGAACGCCTTAACCCACCTGGCCATGCCGGGCCTCATTAGTACTGTCAATAAATGATGAAAATACATCGTGTATTATTCATGAGCTAAGACGTTAAACTGTGTCGTAATCAGAATGTTTAATGTTGGAGGGCTTTTTGGTTTTTGTTTAACTAGTTTTCTAGAATTATGAATTTCATATGTTTTTTTTTATAGTATCGAAATTGGATCGTTGACAGTTAATTACTTACGGTAACACTGAAATTAGAATGTTGACACTTTACCATTTATTGTAACATTCGAAGTGAAATGTTGACATTCGTTTTTAACTGTAATACCTAATTTGACAACTAATGTTGACAACTGCTACTTCACTGTGATGTAAGTTTAAGCTTTTGAATGAAAGATGGTTGGTTAAAAATAAAACTGTATTTCTTCCTACAAGGCTCGGCATGATCACGTGGTTAAGGCATGCTCGCCATTTCAGCCGTGGTGGCGTTATAATGTGACGATCAATCCCGCTATTCGTTGGTAAAAGGGTAGCCCAAGAGTTGAGAGTAATTGTTGATAACTAGTTGCCTTCTCTTTTGCTTTACGCTGCTAAATTATGGAGAGCTAGTGCAAATAGCTCTCAAGTATTTTTGCGTAATTCAAACCAAACCAAATCTTCTTAAATGAATGAATTACTTTATTAACAAAGAAGAACCTGAATGCTTATATGGGGTAAACGATCAAGTCATAAAACCTAGGGGTTTTATGGGGATAATAAGACATCACAGCCCCTCTACGTAGGTTTTCCTGCTTTCACTGAGGACACTAAGGCTTCACAATCCCCTCTTTGTAGCGTTTACTACCATTATGAGGACAATAAGACATCACAACCCCCTCTACATGGGTATTCCTACGTTCAATGTTGTAGGTTTTTTCAGCTTTTTTTCTAACTAAATAACGGAATTAACTTCCTAACCGGAAGTAAGGAATGACAAACAGTAGCCTGTCTTGAACCTATGACACTTGTATCCACAGCATGGCACACTACCAAGTAGGCCATGCCCGTACTGACATGTCAGTGGAAATTATTTGTTTCTACAAAAAGGTTCATCTCTTCTAACCGTACCTAATTTTCAATCGATAGACTACAGGGAAGACAGATGGTTAACAGCATTAACCACCAGATTTTTACTACTCTAGTCTGGCCAGATCGTATTCCCATAGAAAACCCATGGGAGAGATGAAATATCACGTCTCATTCTGTATTTAGAGGCCTTAAAAACAAGGTTTCTGTTTTTAATATTAAATATCCTGAGGCTTTTACTCCGTATTCACCGAAACGTTTACGTAGAGACAAGGTACGAACTTTGTAGGCTAATGTTTCAACCAAACCAGTTAGCATAAACACTGGGATCACTCAACCAGACGAGACAGTGATCATCAGACCATGAGACCAGTAGGGAACTAATTAGATTATCGTTTTGGAAAAATGAAGCTTTATTATGATAATAGAGATAAACATCTGAGAAAATATTATACTTGTTATATCGGAAATTAACTTCATTTAAATACGGTAAACCGCAAAGTGGAGAACCTTTCAGTGCTTTTCTACATCATTGAGTTAATGAGTGTTTACAGCTCTATTCTATAACCATTCTCTGAATACTACTGCCTGGCTAGGCTTAGCGCTGTTTTGTTATTTTGATAACATCTTAGTGTTTTTCTGGATAGGTGTAAAGAATTGATAAAAAAGGATTTACCTCCTTGAATATATGAGTTTTTAAATAATACACTATGGTGGGAATTATGAATTGTACAAAAATACTTGTTGTCAGATGACAAGAATGTTTATGAATACAAGAATGTGGTGACTGAATGTGGAGATGATTGTACTAATGTTAAACTCTGACAACTAACTTCGCAACTGATTATAACTGTAGTGTAGATTGATTATAAGTTGTACAAACCTGTAGTGTAGAATAATAATAAGTTGTACAAACCTGTAGTGTAGAATAATAATAAGTTGTACAAACCTGTAGTGTAAAATGATTATATGTTGTGAAAACTGTAGTATAGAATGATTATATGTTGTGAAAACTGTAGTGTAAAATAATTAAATGTTGTGAAAACTGCAGTGTAGAATGATTATATCTTGTAAAACTGTAGTGTAAAATGATTATATGTTGTGAAAACTGTAGTGTAAAATAATTATATGTTGTGAAAACTGCAGTGTAGAATGATTATATCTTGTGAAAACTGTAGTGTAAAATGATTATATGTTGTGAAAACTGCAGTGTAGAATGATTATAAGTTGTGAAAACTGCAGTGTAGAATGATTATATGTTGTGAAAACTGCAGTGTAGAATGATTATAAGTTGTGAAAACTGCAGTGTAGAATGATTATATGTTGTGAAAACTGCAGTGTAGAATGATTATATGTTGTGAAAACTGTAGTGTAAAATGATTATGTGTTGTAAAAACTGTAGTGTAGAATGATTATATGTTGTGAAAACTGCAGTGTAGAATGATTATATGTTGTGAAAACTGTAGTGTAAAATAATTATATGTTGTGAAAACTGCAGTGTAGAATGATTATATCTTGTGAAAACTGTAGTGTAAAATGATTATATGTTGTGAAAACTGCAGTGTAGAATGATTATATATTGTGAAAACTGCAGTGTAGAATGATTATATGTTGTGAAAACTGTAGTGTAAAATAATTATATGTTGTGAAAACTGTAGTGTAGAATGATTATATGTTGTGAAAACTGTAGTGTAGAATGATTACAAGTTGTACAAATTGTAATTTTAATTATAAGTTTCACCAACCTTTAAATCAAGTTAACTTTGCCAGGATTGTTTTATATTAGATGTATCAACATCACTTATATTTAGCAATTCATAAACACTCTTAAAACAACTTTAACTATATGTTATTAAGCTTTTATCCTCATTGAAAATGATGTTTAGTTCTTTGAACAAACGATCAACTTAAAACTATACGACTGCGTAAAACTTTTTATACTTATTTAAACAAAATTGTATCAGAGTAATCGTGGCGCAAGGCTATTGGCCCGGACTGCGATTCGGAAGGTTCATGGTTCGCTTCCTATTGCTGTAAAAACACACTCCACACTTACGAGACGCAGGAGAGTCATAAAAGTGACTGTCAAATACCACCATAATTCTAACACCTCAAGAGTTCTTAGATGGAACTGTTTTAGTTGTAGTGCAACTGTTCTTTATTTCTTGAATACCTTTGTCAGAAAATTCTAAAATTTAAGAGAAAATGCTTTTAACAGGCGGTTATCTAGAACACACAAAAGTCTAAAAGAATATAGTTAGCTCAACTGATTCTTATATTCGGGCATTTATCAGCAGTACGGGCCTGCTAAATAGTTTTTAAAACAGACCGTTAATTCACGCCCTAAACTCAATTTCAGCAAACACGATCTGACACTGAGTAGGTATCATCACAGGCTATGGATTTAGTTTAGATATAACTTAATATTTATATTAATTCTTGTTTACAAGAAACGTTTTATAAGCAAAATTAGAATATTTAGGTTTTGTATAGATCATTAATATTAATTTTTATCATAACTCTTTACCTTAGTAAGGGATCCTAGTTGCTTGCAGACAGGCGTGTGCAGCACACTAATTTGATGGATATTAAAAGTTTGCGCGTGAGATATAGTAAGTGAAAGTTCAATAATTTTGATACAGAATAAACGGTTTTTTTTGTTTACTTTACTTAATAACTATAATAAGTCCTGAACTTTCTTTTTGTACCGTTCATCCTTAGATGCTTGTCAGTTTTATTAAATTAAATTAGTCGAACCTAACATATTTATCTATGAGAAAAATGACTGAGGTTTGGGTTTGAATTTCGCGCAAAGCTACACGAGGGCTATCTGCGCTAGCCATCCCTAATTTAGCAGTGTAAGGCTAGAAGGAAGGCAGCTAGTCATCACCACACACCGCCAGCTCTTGGACTACTCTTTTACCAACGAATAGTGGGATTGACCGTCACATTTAAGTGAAATCCTCGGCTGAAAGGGCGAGCAGGTTTGATGCGACGAGGATTTCAACCCGCGACCCTCAAATTACGAGTCGAATGCTTTAACATACCTGGCCATGCCGGGCAAAATAATTGAGAAAATAACACTATAAGACACTCGGACCCAACTTTTATTACTGTCTTTGGCCATCAACAAAATGACTGGTCTACGTTGGTTCACCAGGTGATGATTTAAGCAACGAGAAAAGAAGTACCTTAAGTTGAATAACCACACATGTTGAATAAAGAAAGACCTAGTCAGTGAACCACACTTAATAAAACGAAAGTATTTCCTGATAGTGCTTAGAACACGATGGTATCATGATTCTAGTATTATTAGAGCATTCCTCTAAACTCACGGGATGTGGCAGATAAACAACCTTCGGAATTTTTATTTACCTAGCAATAAATTGTTCGCTAACACGGTGTAAAATATTAAATATCTCTAGATAAACTCATTCTAACAAATAAAAACCAGACTTTCCAACAAGAAAATGAAAGCCATGTTTTTGACCTACCAAATAAAGGTCAGATATTTCATCCCTCCAAAAAAGACTTAACTCCTCAAACACTAAATGTAAGCGAAACGTTTCATCCACCAACTGGAAGCCACAAGTTTCAGCCGTCATACTAAAGCCAGGTGTTTCATTCTGCGAAATGAATTCCAGACTTTTCAACCACAAAATGTAAGTCAAACATTTCATTCATTACACGAAAACTAGACTTCTCAACACCAAATAAAGGTCAGAAATCTTATTCCTCGATAAACTAGACTTCTCAACACCAAATAAATAAAAGTACCTAATGACGTGTAACTGAGTGAACCTTAGACAATTTAGACAATTTCAAGAAATAGAAGTGCCTAATAATATGTAATTTAAAGTGGGCCATAGACACCTCAGATCATTTCAAAAAATAAAAGTACCTAATTATGTATAACCGTAAGTGGACAAGAGGCACTTTAGCTAATTCCAACGAAAATAAATATATAATTATTTGTAGCTGTGAGTGGACTATTAACACTTTAGATAATTTCAACGGATAAAGTGTCCATGTTTTTCTTATTACTAATGGTCATATTAATGTTCACCAATTAAATTAATTACCTGGTAAGACACCTATATAACACTATTCTACGAACACGAATCTGTTAAAAATATATCAATCGATACCACTTGTCAATTACAGTCTTTTATTCCTATGCCAAATACAGATGTGAAAGAAACATGTGGAAGAAATACTTGCCAGAATAATAGCTTATGTTTCTTTGAGATTACATTTGAACTACTCGTAATACTGACAGATGCATCTTATAATCAAAATATCACCTTAACTAACCTCAGAGCTTAACCACGCCCAAATCTCTACAGAATAAAAGACAGTTTTCAAAAACGCTCGCTTTAAAGCCTCCTTTCTTGGATTTTTACACAAACTCCACGAAATTTAATGGGCAGTTGTTTACAAACCCAGATATACTGTTTACAAATCTAGATCCACTGCTTACAAGTCTAGATACAATGTTTACAAGCTTAGAAGCATTGCTTACAAGTCTATATACACAGTTTACAAACCTAAATACACTGTTTACAAATGTAGATACAATGTTTACAAGTTTAGATACAGTATTTACCAGCCCATATACACAGTTTCAAACCTAGATATACTGTTTACAAATCCAGATCCACTGTTTACAAGTCTAAATACAATGTTTGCAAGACTATATTTACTGTTTACAAGTCTAGATACACTGTTTACAAATGTAGATACAATGTTTACAAGTTTAGATACAGTATTTACCAGTCCATGTACACAGTTTACAAACCTAGATATACTGTTTGCAAATCTAGATCCACTGTTTACAAGTCTAGATACAATGTTTGCAACTCTAAAAGCAATTTTATAAGTCTAGATACAATGTTTGCAAGTCTAGATACAATGTTTACAAAACCATTGTTTTTCTGACCCTTCTTTTATTGCTTTTAAACTCTATATATCACTAACAACTCCACAATGTGTTTAATATTTCATCCTGCTGATTAATTAAAGTATAAAGTATTCAACAAATCATTGTTTGATTAAACAAATTAACTTAACCGACTCGACCAATCAATTTTCTTGTTAGAGAAAACGACTTCTGAATAAACAAATCATCTTCTCATTTTAGAAGTCAGCTAGTGACTCAACAGATTATATCTTACTAAATTGTTTCATCGTTTAACAAACAATATTAAACAGTTTTTTGTCGGTTTAAATAATTATTTTCTTTTCATTGTTTTAGTACTGCGTAGCGATACGCTTTCAAAAAAGGCTTACTGTTTCAATCAAGCGTGACAATCAGTGAAAGAGTTACTTTTTAGAGCATAATAATTACTAACAAATGAAACTTTTCTTTCACCCACTTATTTCAGAAAAAATCTACGAATTATTATTTTGGTCATTTCTTTACGTACGCAAAAACAAAGAATATTGGTAAAAGATTGCGTAATATGTTTGTTATGATGCTAAAATGAAAATCGAAAAAATCGAAAGAGATTATAACTTTATACAGATAAAAGAATTTAATATATTTCACCTTTATGTTTTTTACTATATTTTCCAACATATCACTTTTAATTTTCGGCTTTCGTAAATCGAAGAATAACCTAGTAAATAACACAAAAGTGTTTGTTTTTTTTCTAAGCCTTTTCTCTTTTGGAATCTTTGAAGGTAACATCTCGGAACACTTCGTTCACCACTTTGAATGCGGATAAAACGCCTGAAGTGTTTAAAGGTTCACAATACTGAATAAAACTTTATCTCTAAGCACCACCCTCAACAATCATATTAAACTTTATCTCTAACACCACCCTCAACAATCATATTAAACTTTATCTCTAAACACCACTCTCAACAATCATATTAAACTTTATCTCTAACACCACCCTCAACAATCATATTAAACTTTATCTCTAAACACCACTCTCAACAATCATATTAAACTTTATCTCTAAACACCACCCTCAACAATCATATTAAACTTTATCTCTAAACACCACCCTCAACAATCATATTAAACTTTATCTCTAAACACCACCCTCAACAATCATATTAAACTTTGTCACTAAACACCACCCTCAACAATCATGTTAAACTTTATCTCTAAACACCACCCTCAACAATCATGTTAAACTTTATCTCTAACACCACCCTCAACAATCATATTAAACTTTATCTCTAAACACCACCCTCAACAATCATATTAAACTTTATCTCTAACACCACCCTCAACAATCATATTAAACTTTATCTCTAAACACCACCCTCAACAATCATATTAAACTTTATCTCTAAACACCACTCTCAACAATCATATTAAACTTTATCTCTAAACACCACCCTCAACAATCATATTAAACTTTATCTCTAAACACCACCCTCAACAATCATATTAAACTTTATCTCTAAACACCACCCTCAACAATCATATTAAACTTTGTCACTAAACACCACCCTCAACAATCATGTTAAACTTTATCTCTAAACACCACCCTCAACAATCATGTTAAACTTTATCTCTAACACCACCCTCAACAATCATATTAAACTTTATCTCTAAACACCACCCTCAACAATCATATTAAACTTTATCTCTAACACCACCCTCAACAATCATATTAAACTTTATCTCTAAGCACCACCCTCAACAATCATATTAAACTTTATCTCTAAACACCACCCTCAACAATCATATTAAACTTTATCTCTAAACACCACCCTCAACAATCATATTAAACTTTATCTCTAAACACCACCCTCAACAATCATATTAAACTTTATCTCTAACACCACCCTCAACAATCATATTAAACTTTATCTCTAAACACCACCCTCAACAATCATATTAAACTTTATCTCTAAACACCACCTCAACAATCATATTAAACTTTATCTCTAACACCACCTCAACAATCATATTAAACTTTATCTCTAAACACCACCTCAACAATCATATTAAACTTTATCTCTAACACCACCTCAACAATCATATTAAACTTTATCTCTAAACACCACCTCAACAATCATATTAAACTTTATCTCTAACACTACCCTCAACAATCATATTAAACTTTATCTCTAACACCACCCTCAACAATCATATTAAACTTTATTCTAACACCACCCTCAACAATCATATTAAACTTTATTCTAACACCACCTCAACAATCATATTAAACTTTATCTCTAAACACCACTCTCAACAATCATATTAAACTTTATCTCTAAACACCACTCTCAACAATCATATTAAACTTTATCTCTAACACCACCCTCAACAATCATATTAAACTTTATCTCTAAACACCACCCTCAACAATCATATTAAACTTTATCTCTAACACCACCCTCAACAATCATATTAAACTTTATCTCTAAACACCACCCTCAACAATCATATTAAACTTTATCTCTAACACCACCCTCAACAATCATATTAAACTTTATCTCTAACACCACCCTCAACAATCATATTAAACTTTATCTCTAACACCACCCTCAACAATCATATTAAACTTTATCTCTAACACCACCCTCAACAATCATATTAAACTTTATCTCTAAACACCACTCTCAACAATCATATTAAACTTTATCTCTAAACACCACTCTCAACAATCATATTAAACTTTATCTCTAAACACCACTCTCAACAATCATATTAAACTTTATCTCTAAACACCACTCTCAACAATCATATTAAACTTTATCTCTAAACACCACCCTCAACAATCATATTATGTGTCTTACAATGAGAATTCTAAGCAATTACCAAGAGATTATGTCAGTCGTTAGTGTTTAAATGATTTGAAAGTAACAAAAGAATCGTTGAAAAGCTCGGTACGATAGAATAATAACTAAATATGGAGCTAACTTTGCTCTACTTCGCATTGTACAGAATGACAGGAAAAAAATAGAAAAGTATAGAACAAATGACTCTATTCAGTTACTTAAAGTCGTTTACACTTCTGTGTACGACATTCACATGCTTGCACGGCCACTGCGTTATTGTTTAGTTTGTGGGATGTTGATGATTTTTAAGTCTTGTTCCTAGATTTATTTCAGTCCAACACGATGTTACCTGATAAGATAAAATTTCACCTTCATTCCGTTTAGGTACTATATAAACGACTTTACACGAGGTCCAAACTTGTCGCCTTTTACTTAAAAAGAGTTTGCTTGTTTTATTTTTTTTGCCTTCAAAAATATAGGCCCGGCTTGGCCAGGTGAATAAGACACTCGACTCGTAATCTGACGGTCGTGGGTTCGAATCCCCATCACACCAAACACGCTTGCTCTTTCAGCCGTGGGAGCGTTATAATGCGAGGGTGAAGGGTGATGACTAGCTGCCTTCCCTCTGGTCTTACACTGCAAAATTAGGGACCGCTAGCGCAGATAGCCCTCGTGTAGCTTTGCATGATATTAAAATAAACAAGCCTTCAAAAAGACAACCATCTAAATCTATTAAAATGTTGCATAAGAAGTGCATATTATATGTATAACTAGTATTCTTAGAAATATATAAGACTTCAAAACAATTTCTATATAAATCACTCTATATACTCTAATTTCAATAAGTGATACAGGTTTTACCAAAGAAAATCTGAAAACATACATAGAACTTGCAATAATATAATCAGTATACGAAACAAAGTGCTGGGCTACTCGAATGAACACTTTCTGAATAGAAATATCACTATTAATTAACTTCCGATCAAAACAACTTGTCTACTTAAATAAAAGTCAAATAGCTAATTTAATGTATTGTTCTTACTTGTAAATGACAGTTCAGTATTCGAACGATATTTTCGGCCGTAAACCTAATAATATTTCAATGGGTTCGACCAGCTTAACCAGTTTAAGTTTATCCTGAGTTCGTGTTAAGTTCCTCGTACTTAAATTTCGTCCTCCACTACATTTTTGACATTATCAGATTAAAAAAGTAAACAGAAAATACGACAAACGAGATGGCTCTATGTACATTCTGAATAATGAGTTGATGTTGCTTTATGTAAACAATGATATAATACAGTGTAATATAAACGATGAGTTAATACTGCTTTATGTAAACAATGATATAATACAGTGTTATATAAACGATGAGTTAATACTGCTTTATGTAAACAATGATATAGTACAGTGTTATATAAACGATGAGTTAATACTGCTTTATGTAAACAATGATATAATACAGTGTTATATAAACGATGAGTTAATACTGCTTTATGTAAACAATGATATAATACAGTGTAATATAAACGATGAGTTAATACTGCTTTATGTAAACAATGATATAATACAGTGTTATATAAACGATGAGTTAATACTGCTTTATGTAAACAATGATATAGTACAGTGTTATATAAACGATGAGTTAATACTGCTTTATGTAAACAATGATATAATACAGTGTTATATAAACGATGAGTTAATACTGCTTTATGTAAACAATGATATAGTACAGTGTTATATAAACGATGAGTTAATACTGCTTTATGTAAACAATGATATAATACAGTGTTATATAAACGATGAGTTAATACTGCTTTATGTAAACAATGATATAATACAGTGTTATATAAACGATGAGTTAATACTGCTTTATGTAAACAATGATATAATACAGTGTTATATAAACGATGAGTTAATACTGCTTTATGTAAACAATGATATAATACAGTGTTATATAAACGATGAGTTAATACTGCTTTATGTAAACAATGATATAATACAGTGTTATATAAACGATGAGTTAATACTGCTTTATGTAAACAATGATATAATACAGTGTTATATAAACGATGAGTTAATACTGCTTTATGTAAACAATGATATAATACAGTGTTATATAAACGATGAGTTAATACTGCTTTATGTAAACAATGATATAATACAGTGTTATATAAACGATGAGTTAATACTGCTTTATGTAAACAATGATATAATACAGTGTTATATAAACGATGAGTTAATACTGCTTTATGTAAACAATGATATAGTACAGTGTTATATAAACGATGAGTTAATACTGCTTTATGTAAACAATGATATAGTACAGTGTTATATAAACGATGAGTTAATACTGCTTTATGTAAACAATGATATAGTACAGTGTTATATAAACGATGAGTTAATACTGCTTTATGTAAACAATGATATAGTACAGTGTTATATAAACGATGAGTTAATACTGCTTTATGTAAACAATGATATAATACAGTGTTATATAAACGATGAGTTAATACTGCTTTATGTAAACAATGATATAATACAGTGTTATATAAACGATGAGTTAATACTGCTTTATGTAAACAATGATATAATACAGTGTTATATAAACGATGAGTTAATACTGCTTTATGTAAACAATGATATAATACAGTGTTATATAAACGATGAGTTAATACTGCTTTATGTAAACAATGATATAATACAGTGTTATATAAACGATGAGTTAATACTGCTTTATGTAAACAATGATATAATACAGTGTTATATAAACGATGAGTTAATACTGCTTTATGTAAACAATGATATAGTACAGTGTTATATAAACGATGAGTTAATACTGCTTTATGTAAACAATGATATAATACAGTGTTATATAAACGATGAGTTAATACTGCTTTATGTAAACAATGATATAGTACAGTGTTATATAAACGATGAGTTAATACTGCTTTATGTAAACAATGATATAGTACAGTGTTATATAAACGATGAGTTAATACTGCTTTATGTAAACAATGATATAGTACAGTGTTATATAAACGATGAGTTAATACTGCTTTATGTAAACAATGATATAATACAGTGTTATATAAACGATGAGTTAATACTGCTTTATGTAAACAATGATATAGTACAGTGTTATATAAACGATGAGTTAATACTGCTTTATGTAAACAATGATATAGTACAGTGTTATATAAACGATGAGTTAATACTGCTTTATGTAAACAATGATATAGTACAGTGTTATATAAACGATGAGTTAATACTGCTTTATGTAAACAATGATATAATACAGTGTTATATAAACGATGAGTTAATACTGCTTTATGTAAACAATGATATAGTACAGTGTTATATAAACGATGAGTTAATACTGCTTTATGTAAACAATGATATAATACAGTGTTATATAAACGATGAGTTAATACTGCTTTATGTAAACAATGATATAATACAGTGTTATATAAACGATGAGTTAATACTGCTTTATGTAAACAATGATATAATACAGTGTTATATAAACGATGAGTTAATACTGCTTTATGTAAACAATGATATAATACAGTGTTATATAAACGATGAGTTAATACTGCTTTATGTAAACAATGATATAATACAGTGTTATATAAACGATGAGTTAATACTGCTTTATGTAAACAATGATATAATACAGTGTTATATAAACGATGAGTTAATACTGCTTTATGTAAACAATGATATAATACAGTGTTATATAAACGATGAGTTAATACTGCTTTATGTAAACAATGATATAATACAGTGTTATATAAACGATGAGTTAATACTGCTTTATGTAAACAATGATATAATACAGTGTTATATAAACGATGAGTTAATACTGCTTTATGTAAACAATGATATAATACAGTGTTATATAAACGATGAGTTAATACTGCTTTATGTAAACAATGATATAATACAGTGTTATATAAACGATGAGTTAATACTGCTTTATGTAAACAATGATATAATACAGTGTTATATAAACGATGAGTTAATACTGCTTTATGTAAACAATGATATAATACAGTGTTATATAAACGATGAGTTAATACTGCTTTATGTAAACAATGATATAGTACAGTGTTATATAAACGATGAGTTAATACTGCTTTATGTAAACAATGATATAGTACAGTGTTATATAAACGATGAGTTAATACTGCTTTATGTAAACAATGATATAGTACAGTGTTATATAAACGATGAGTTAATACTGCTTTATGTAAACAATGATATAATACAGTGTTATATAAACGATGAGTTAATACTGCTTTATGTAAACAATGATATAGTACAGTGTTATATAAACGATGAGTTAATACTGCTTTATGTAAACAATGATATAATACAGTGTTATATAAACGATGAGTTAATACTGCTTTATGTAAACAATGATATAATACAGTGTTATATAAACGATGAGTTAATACTGCTTTATGTAAACAATGATATAATACAGTGTTATATAAACGATGAGTTAATACTGCTTTATGTAAACAATGATATAGTACAGTGTTATATAAACGATGAGTTAATACTGCTTTATGTAAACAATGATATAGTACAGTGTTATATAAACGATGAGTTAATACTGCTTTATGTAAACAATGATATAATACAGTGTTATATAAACGATGAGTTAATACTGCTTTATGTAAACAATGATATAGTACAGTGTTATATAAACGATGAGTTAATACTGCTTTATGTAAACAATGATATAATACAGTGTTATATAAACGATGAGTTAATACTGCTTTATGTAAACAATGATATAGTACAGTGTTATATAAACGATGAGTTAATACTGCTTTATGTAAACAATGATATAATACAGTGTTATATAAACGATGAGTTAATACTGCTTTATGTAAACAATGATATAATACAGTGTTATATAAACGATGAGTTAATACTGCTTTATGTAAACAATGATATAATACAGTGTTATATAAACGATGAGTTAATACTGCTTTATGTAAACAATGATATAATACAGTGTTATATAAACGATGAGTTAATACTGCTTTATGTAAACAATGATATAATACAGTGTTATATAAACGATGAGTTAATACTGCTTTATGTAAACAATGATATAATACAGTGTTATATAAACGATGAGTTAATACTGCTTTATGTAAACAATGATATAATACAATGTTATATAAACGATGAGTTAATACTGCTTTATGTAAACAATGATATAATACAGTGTTATATAAACGATGAGTTAATACTGATTTATGTAAACAATGATATAATACAGTGTAATATAAACGATGAGTTAATACTGCTTTATGTAAACAATGATATAATACAGTGTTATATAAACGATGAGTTAATACTGCTTTATGTAAACAATGATATAATACAGTGTTATATAAACGATGAGTTAATACTGCTTTATGTAAACAATGATATAATACAGTGTTATATAAACGATGAGTTAATACCGCTTTATGTAAACAATGATATAATACAGTGTTATATAAACGATGAGTTAATACTGCTTTATGTAAACAATGATATAATACAATGTTATATAAACGATGAGTTAATACTGCTTTATGTAAACAATGATATAATACAGTGTTATATAAACGATGAGTTAATACTGCTTTATGTAAACAATGATATAGTACAGTGTTATATAAACGATGAGTTAATACTGCTTTATGTAAACAATGATATAATACAGTGTTATATAAACGATGAGTTAATACTGCTTTATGTAAACAATGATATAGTACAGTGTTATATAAACGATGAGTTAATACTGCTTTATGTAAACAATGATATAATACAGTGTTATATAAACGATGAGTTAATACTGCTTTATGTAAACAATGATATAGTACAGTGTTATATAAACGATGAGTTAATACTGCTTTATGTAAACAATGACATTTCACCACGTTCTACTAACAATGGTATGTCTTAGGACTTATACTGCTAGAAACTGGGTTTCGATACCCGTGGTGAGTGGAGTACAGATGGTCCTTCGTGTAGCTTTGTACAAAACAAAGACAAGAGACATTTACTGATAGTGTTTAATGAACTAACTTTTATCCCAGTCACTTTGCTATACTTACTCAATTTCATTAACTTTATAATTGTTTCTATACATATCGTACACAGCTTCTAGTTTCTTCTTGGTATACATTTTATATGTTTGTAGTACAAATAAGTTTAATAAATTCATACGTCTATGTATTCACATATGATATCTTCATTCTTCGAAAAATAACCTTACTCGAACTTATGGTTCAGGAGCTTCAATCGCAGTCTGTTGATCGCAGGTTCGAATCCCATCGCTGAACATGCCCCTTCTTTGGGTGCTGTAATATGATGGGTAATCCATCAGTCCAAATGTTGGCAACGGATGATGTTAGACCTAGATTGTGAAAACCCTTTGGAAGCTTTGTGGAAAGTTCAAAAAATAAACAAAATATATTCATCGAAAATTAACATAACTCCTTTACTTTAACATAATTATTTCAAATTCAAGGTGATTCGTTTAAAATTCTTGTTTATTTAGAGAGTACAGATGGATGACTGGTAATAAATCTGATATTTATATCATAGTTTATCCAGAAACAGTGTGAAAACTACAACCAAACATCAACATCGGGTCACAAACTCGGACAGTTTTGTCGCGAAAGAAACATAAAAAGACAGATTTTCGATAAAAGAAATAATTATCTCCAGCTTGTAATAAGAATGTACAGAATTATACTTTGAAGAAAAGTGAAGATGAAACAGGAAAACTTCCTACACTAACTTTACTAACGTTACTGTTATGATTCCAGCTTTCTTGATGACAAAAAACCCACTTGAAATATAAATGTATCTCAGAACGGCTGACATGGGTATTAACACTTTTACTGATAAACAGGGAACAACGTTTCGACCTTCCTAGATCATCTTCAGATTTTTCTCTGCTTATCAGTAAAAATATTAAGTTCCAGCATTAGTTTAATAAAACTTAACTTTACTTTCAGCTCTCCTGAATAAGTCAATAAGAGATAACTTATTATCTACTCAATTAAGTTAACTACTCAATTCAGAACCAGCTCATGAACCTCCTGCCCTTGTAATCTTTGTAGTGTTGTTGTTCAGAGTAATAAAGTATAGAATGTTAGTAAACAGACAACTGAAAGATATGCTATGATCAAAGTGATATTTGTACGTGTTGTTTAATATAACAAGACACATTAGTTGGTTGATTGTTGTTGTTTTTTATTCGCCCAAAGCTTCATGAGGGCTATCTCCGCTAGCCGTCCCTAATTTAGCAGTGTAAGACTATAGGGAAGGCAGCTAGTCATCACCACCCACCGCCAACTCTTGGGTTGCTCTTTTACCAACGAATAGTGCTATTGACCGTCACATTATATCGCCCCCTGGCTAAAAGGGTAAGCATGTTTGGTGCGGATTCGAAACCGCGACCCTTTGATTAGAATTAGAGCGCCTTAACCACCTGGCCATGTCGTCCCTCCAGTCAGTTGATAGACGTTTTATTACAGTTATAATGAGTAAGAAACAAATTATAAATAAGCAAACTTTTATGTGTTATTACTAGAGAACGACAGTAGCTGGTGAATGTAACTATAGTTATATGAGAAATGAATACTTATTTTGATATGTACAATTTATATTTCGCTTAGTAGTTAATCTGTGGGTCATAGGTTCAGATCCAATCACCAACTGTGGGGGACTTATATAAAGGTTAATCGCACTATTCGTAAATAAAAGAGTATCCCAAGAGTAGGCTACCTAGCAGCTTTCCCTCTAGTCTGTCACTGCTGAATGCGTGACAAGAAATACAGATAGTCCACGAGTAACTTTGTAAAACATTCAACAAATAAACAGACTTACTATTATCAGTTTTATTCTCGGTTAGGTTTCAAACAAGAAAATAGTTTCTTTATCAACTTCTTTGAAGCTGTTACTGAGTGGCACCGAGTGGCTCTGAAAGCTTCAGGCCAACACGTGAAGCACCAATATCGAATAGGTCATCATTTCGATTTCAAAAGATAAGTTTTAATTTGTTAGGAGATAGTTCTCACAAATAATGGTACGCTCTACTTAACTTAGCCAAACATTAAAGTTAAGGCTTTCATGGGACAGTTTTCTTTATCAAAACATAGGTGTCTGAACAACGACTCAAGATAATGAGGACCAGAACAGACATGGTCGATTCACGTGCGCGTGTTGTTTTTCAAGAGATCTTTCCAATTGAGCGAGTGAGGGCATTACTATAAAACTTATTTAGAAGGTAGGACTATCCGTAAGTTAATTTAATCAGAAAGAAACAAATTTTCTGAACATTATCTAAAAATTTGCTTTTATTAACATAACATGTGGTCCGGAATAATAATCCGATTGGATACAACAATGACATATGTTCTCTTCCTTCTTTCACGAGGACTTCTTTCTGAAAGGAACAAAAATAAAGACTTTCGTGTCGAAACTTATACACTGATAAGAAAATCATAAATCCGGGTTTTGTATTCTTGGTGTTATTTTTTCAAGCGTATCAATGTTAGTAAGCACCATATTGTGGTAACTTTCAAGTTTCGTTAAGGATAGCAGTAATAATATAGTAAATAACTTGATAAACTTGTAGCATTCAAAGGCTATTAAGGGCGTACAAAATTCGAATTCAACTTTTCAGGTTTTGTCAATCTTAAATGAACTTAAAGCTGATGAAAAGTATATAGTAACAACTATATTTCTGATAAAAAGCTTGTAGCAACAATTATATTCCTGATAAAAGACATATAGAAACAACTCTATTTCTGATAAAAAAAAAGCTTGTAGCAACAATTATATTTCTGATGAAAAACATGTAGCAACAATATATTTCTGATAAAAGACATGTAGTAACAGTATATTTCTGATGAAAAGCATGTAGCAACAGTATATTTCTGATATAAAGTATGTAGCAACAACTATATTTCTGATAAAAAGCATGTAGCAACAGTATATTTCTGATGAAAAGCATGTAGCAACAGTATATTTCTGATATAAAGTATGTAGTAACAACTATATTCCTGATAAAAGGCACGTAGCACACTTTTGTTTATGAATGCCACATTTCATTGTACTCCAATAATCACCATGGGAATAACTTTACGTGTATCTAACATATCTTCACGACATTAATTTGTCCCTAATACATCCATCAGTGTAAGATGAGTAACAGCACTACGTGATGTGCATTCCAATTAATAAAATCCCTCTACAAGAAACAGAAGACAATTATTGTGAGTGAAACACTAATTTTATTGTTTACAAATATGACTGTTGAAAGAAATCATAAAAACACAACAGACGAAAAACGACCAACGTCAAACTCATTTCTATTTCCCAATTGCACAGTATTCTTGCAATTCGGAAATACATAAGAAACACAATATTTTATATTTTTATGGGACAAAAGTATCCTCTCTGATAATATTAATAATTTTTAATTATAAGTACAAAGTTTTACCAGGGTTTGTAATTATAATTTTGTTGTTTTTATATATCCATCCATTTTTTATTAACACAATGTGCTAAAAACGTTCTATAATATTGTGGTATCGCTTCTTTTATTTGTTTTATTGGTACTTCAATATTTAAAACATTGTTTGATGCTAGCCATGTCGAGTCTTGTTCGAAATGTTTACTATATCTTGTACGAAACACGATTGTTGTTATTATGACGAAATACAAATACACTCAGTGTTGTCAAACTTAGAAATGTATGTTATATTAAACATCCATATATGTAGTTTGTAAAATGAGACAGTTTATTAAGGACATCATGAATAACATATTGTAACAGCAAACACTTTCATCAGACACTTGTAGAAAAATGTGTCATTCAGTAACACATCAAAACCTTACAGAAACATATATAATGACAAAATATAAATCAAATTATTATGAATAGCGTCTGAGTTTAAGAGTACAAAATATTTCCATTTTTTTACTTTGAAGCTCATATGTAATGCTATCTTGTAGCCTACAAAGTGATTAATTTTTCTCGTCATTCATGAAAAGCGCATGTTATGTACTGTGGTAACAATACAGAAACCAACGTTGAGCGTCCCTCATGTGATGTTATTTTAGTGTCTACTGACTGACTGACTGACTAACAACACACTACTGTATTATGGTGCGAGTGATTAAAACAATTTTAACCTGTACAGGAGGTCTTCGGCCCCATTTCTGGGAATCTGTAACGTAGTTTGAAATCTTAGAATGTTAATTAAGCTGATATACCATATTACTAACCCTTAGCAACGTTAAATAACACAACTAAATTACAGTGTTGAAATTTACATTATCAGTACATGTTTTTAGACAATATTATCTATTCTAGAAAATAAAATTTTTATTTCCAAAACGTTTCGATCTTACACATTTGTTAACAGTGTGTACGTTATTCTTGTTAACAGTGTGTATTCCAATAATACAGATACGAGTGAAACATTCCATGTTTCTTATTTTTACATACCACTTTTCTTCAGTTTGCACGTGTGCTAACAGTGTGAATAGAAAAACCCTGCTATCAAATATCATCGATCTAGCCAATGTTTTAAAATTTTGATGTCAAACATATATTCTTAATTCATTTTATCATAACTACAAATACTCGTGACAGTCAGTGCTACTTTGTAATTTTGTTACTATCAGTTGTAATTATGGCTGCCAGTATTGATTTGTGTTTTTAACAGTCAGTGATGCTTTGTAAATTTCCAAACTGTGCTTCTGACTGATAGTTATGGTTTGTGTTGTCAAACCAACACTAATTCTTCAGCTAGAACTACTATGATTATCTTAAGTCTACTCTAGTTTTTCAATCATAACTCTCATCTTTATCTTAAGCCTACTCTAGTTCATCAGCCAGACCTGTTATGCTTATCTTAAGCCTACTCTAGTTCTTTAGTCAAAACTGTTATGGCTGTCCTAGGCTACTTTCGTTTTTCACTCAGATCTATTATGGGTGTTCTTTTAAAAGTCAAACACTTCAAGGGTATAATTCATATTTATAAATTACATTCGACATTGTCTGATGTTATATGGTATCTTAGTGTTTGTTTGTTGTGACTTAAACATGCTTTTAACATACAAACATAAATTTCTTACAGTCTACTTCTAACTAACACAAGCTGAGTTGTTTTCAAGCAATGCAGTGTTGAAACGAACGAACATATAGCAGGTATAAAACTGCACGTATTCTTACGTAAGAAGACATTTATCGTGAATTAAACACAGAGATATATAATAAATAAATATCCGTCTGTCTTTCTCTCTCTGTATCTCCTGAATAGTTAGCCGCAGCAAAATGATTCTCTTCAAGATTTGATTACAGATAAAATATTCTTAAAATTTCATGTTGATTTGTCTGTATTTGTAAGTGCTAAGTGGCCAATATAAGAAAAACATTTATTAATGACAAAAATACTTATTTTTAAGAAAACATTTTATGAAAAAAATGGGACTTCTTCCCTCGATTGATTGAAAGAAATGTCACGAAATTGAGTATGCACAGAAAGAAGACAGAAAACATAAATAAAGGAGCATGTTTGGTTGTTTTTTGGTTTATACATGAGTTGTTGTTTTCCTCATGTCGGTATTATATACATCCATATCGAATAAATTGACTTTAGATAAATTATCTATCTCCCCTTTAACCTTCTTATAGAAAAGATGACTGTCAAAAAGCGTTGACTCCGTAGTAGTCTTTCCTTGTGCTCAGCGAAATGACAAGGAACTGTATCATCCATTGCAAAAAGTCCTAGCGACAGCTTAGCGAACCAGAATTGTAACTATTTCATCAAAATCAACAAGTTTTGCAAGAACTGGATTGCAGTCAGTTTTCATTGCTTAAAAACAAACGCCGTGTAGTTTGTTTTTCTTATAAATATACGACACGGAAAGACAAAAGACGGGTGTAAAAAGCCCACGAGACAATTATAATGCATCTACATCCCAATCTAATTGTTTGGATTCACTACACATTTCAAATTTACTCATCACTATTTATAGGTTCGTTACCGTTAAATTATTTCAACTAACATCTCTCAGTTTCCGTACAACTGAATAGTTTCTTTGTTTGCCACTACGTGACCAACTGAAAAGTTCAAAGAAAAGAGAAATTTATCAAAAATATTTTTAAGCATCACAAAAAATATTTAAGTGAAGTAAACAGATAATCATTCGTTAGCACAGAAAAACCCAGTTCAACTTTTCTACAAATTCACTCACTCTATCAAGCAGGATATATATACATATATAAATATTTTATTCACTTGTTACGATTAATCTTCCTTTAAGATGTTCTGATTATTTTTGAAAATAAAATCATATTACGCTCCATGTATTCACACCAATGAAGTGTGAAAGATGTCTTAAAATGAGCCGACACTTAAGTTTTCTTCCAGCAACAACCAATTGAACCTTGTTATTGTCAGGAATCTTCTTACACAAAACGATCAATAAAATGTGATCCTCTACAGAAAGGTGTCTGAAAGGAAGACTAAATTACTAATTATTTCACATATTTAACCATGATGTTAGTTTATAATACAGTATTATATTGTGGCACTAGCTTTTCAATAAAGAGCCAAACTTTTATATCTGGTAATACCTAATAAACAAAGTAAAGATTTTTAGAAAATGTCTATGTATTAATACTGTACACACTAGAAATTGGGGCCTAGCATGGCCTAGCGCGTTAAGGCGTGCTCTTCGTAATCTGAGGGTCGCGGGTTCGCGCCCGAGTCGCGCCAAACATGCCCGCCCTCCCAGCCGTGGGGGCGTTATAATGTGACGGTCAATCCCACTATTCGTTGGTAAAAGAGTAGCCCAAGAGTTGGCGGTGGGTGGTGATGACTGGCTGCCTTCCCTCTAGTCTTACACTGCTAAATTAGGGATGGCTAGCACAGATAGCCCTCGAGTAGCTTTGTACGA
This sequence comes from Tachypleus tridentatus, assembly GCF_004210375.1. Classification (NCBI taxonomy): domain Eukaryota; kingdom Metazoa; phylum Arthropoda; class Merostomata; order Xiphosura; family Limulidae; genus Tachypleus; species Tachypleus tridentatus. The sequence continues at coordinate 52,942,555 of NC_134829.1, read as the reverse complement.
AATTCCAAAACAAACACACTAGAAATTATCCATTTATCGTTCGAAACACATTTTATATTAGAACTTAAAATTTATTAAAATACCTCTGACATGTATAAATTTATTTTACTTTCTCTTTTAGGAAAAATTTCGATATTTTTATTGTAAAAGATAATTTAAATTTAAATAGAAAGTTAAAGTATATTACTATAGCAATAAGTATATTTGTAGATTTATTGTCAATTCTATTTTATTCATGTCAGCATTTGAACAGTTTGGTGATAAACTCCAGGATGTACGATACTCTACCTACACTGTTTACACTACAATAATCAATATCTGGGTATTCGTGTTATGGACGATGTCACTAAGGTTAGTAACATTGGTTAGTAAGAAACCTGTGATATCAGTATACGAAATATTCCAACACAATTTTATATTTAACATAACGTAGTCTGTAGAAAACAAATGAATGTTTCTTTGGAAGTATCCCAGTGTTGTATCAAGCGGGCGAAAAGAAGTTTTCATATAATGGAGTGTTGTAGGTCAAACGTTTAAATGTGGTTCTATATAAAACAGTGTTGTATCAAGCAGGTATAAAAGAAGTTTTCATATAATGGAGTGTTGTAGGTCAAACGTTTAAATGTGGTTCTATATAAAACAGTGTTGTATCAAGCAGGTATAAAAGAAGTTTTCATATAATGGAGTGTTGTAGGTCAAACGTTTAAATGTGGTTCTATATAAAACAGTGTTGTATCAAGCAGGTGTAAAAGACATTGATTTTAAATAATTCAGAGATATTATATGTCATTCTAAAGATGGTTTTAGACGATGTAGTGTAGTATTATACCACGTACGCCTAGAATAGGTTGTCGAAAAAAATCCAATGTTGTAACAAGCACATTGGAAGTAGTATAAGTTATATTCTAGTTATTTGTTTGTATTGGATCAAATCTGATTCTACGAATGGAAAATTATAAAGAAAGAAAAATATTGATCAAAAGCACCTTTATTTACCATAAAAATACTAAAACAAAATACAGAGATCTTAAGTACACAAAAACTTATTTAATTGTTTTAAGAATTTACTGAAATATCATACAAAATTAGTGGACGTTAATAAATGTTCCTGTTACTTTTATTACATAAAGTCTTTCATTAATCTGCCTTTATCATCTGTCAACACGTGAATAGATTTGATAATAGATTCCTGGGTTCTTTTGTTTGTAACTAATGCTGTGTTGATAGTCTTGTCTGTTCACCACCATTTACGTTATATTTCCATAAATACGAACTGTACTTCCTCGTTTATTGGAATAATTTCTTTCCAAACGAATCTATAAGATGTCTTTCACAGCGATGCATCTGAAAAAGACTGAGTTCAATTGGTGATTATTCTATAAACAGGTTTGTTAAATCATAACAAAATATTATGCCGAAGTTATAATTATCCCTACCAAGAATTACTTTGATAATTCTTGAGGACATAAAGCTATATGGTGATATTTACTCATTCGATTGCACATTCTTCATATCAACGTTGATTTGTTTTATTATACAGACTAAAATATGTCACATAAAGAAACAGTTTGTTCTAGAAAGTTGAAATTTATTGTTATTATAGTTATGTGGATGTATAAATATTTATTGTCAATTCTTTATTATTAAGATATTCGGTTAAAACATTTTCCTATTCCAAAAGTGAATTTAAAATAGCACCTGCTAATGATGGCCATAGCCTCCACCACCATATTTGCCTCCAAAACCGCCGATGCCACCTCCATATCCACCAATACCACCTCCATACCCTCCAATTCCACCTCCATATCCTCCAATTCCACCCCTAAAGCCACCGATGCCTCTACCATAGCCACCACCAGCTCCTAGACGAATGGGAACAGCTAGTAGAGCCAAACCTGCAACACCACCACCATATCCACCACCGCCAAATCCGCCTAAGCCGTATCCACCACCACCGTATCCTCCACCACCATATCCACCACCACTATAACCTGTAGCATCAGCTCTTAAATCGTCAGCTTTGCTAGCTCGTGGTTGTTCCTCAGCACAAGCTGCTAGAAGTAGAAGACCGAGGGAGAAAACGGTGTAGACCTAGCGAGATTCAAAACCAACATATTTATAATTCTTATAAGGTTATGTCATACTTTTATTGATAGATATAAAAATAGATTGTTTTATAAAGCTTTATGAATAGATATAATATTTGACGATTAACACTGACTCGTCTTCACGATAAATGAATGTTTTAACTGAATCAACAATTACTTTACTGTCATCATAATATAAATCGATGTAAACAAATCTTGTTATGGTTAACCGTACTTATTGTATCAACGAATATTCGTTTTATTACACAATGAAAACTCATTACTTATGAAGAACTAAACACGAAATACATTAGATAAAAGATCCGTTCAGATTCCCTCGATCTGACGAGTTTATCTTGTTTCTATGGTAACAATGGAAGTGTACACAACTCACCTTCATTGTTGGTTTCTTCAAATGGAAGTGTGATGTTCAGTCCCTTCTTTCTAGCATTTATATATCCCTTGGATCAGTCGAGCGTTGAAATAGAATCCATATTTTTACGCAATTTGTTCTAAAACATCGAGTTACTGTCTAGTGCCCTCTAAACAATTACAAAAGTGTAACGAACTGCATTCAAAAACAAAATTACTTTGCTAACCTTTTCTATTGGTTGATTTAACTGACACACAAAAAAGAGAGATAATAATAAAATACCACAAACTAGTTTTTTCTACAATATTGTAATAGTAACCACAAAACATGTTTTCATGAACCCATTAACTTTCAGGAATCTGAAAAAAAACGTATACCTAGTTTGAAAGAGAGATGACATCTTATTTAAATCATTAAATATGATAAAAGACTTCATCTTACCTGATTAAAAAAAATTGGATGTCAGATTGTGTTTTATAGTCCAGTTTTTATCTTATGTTTACGCGTACTTATTTGAAACGCATTCCAAATAGATAAAATAATTTGAGGTCCTTTCAGTGTGGAGATCCAATAAGCTATTTCCAAGCGTGTTAAATATTGTATTTTTAATTTTTATTTACACCACTTTAAACCACACAAAGAGTAAATCTACTTTTATCTACTATATTTTTAACATTAGATTCCGAATTCATTCTGCAAAACACACAAAGAAACGTCTAATTTTAAAAATGAAAGTTTAGGGTAAATTAGGTATTCACCTTAAATATCTTCAATCAGTGTATCTACTATAGTGATTGGAATATAAAGTAAGTAAAATTGAACGTGCAATGCTCACCATATCACAGAAACTCATACAGCGAATTCCTTTTTAACAGAACTGATCATAACGCATCTGTCAGAGAAAATCATTTTATGTTGTGTAAATTCATGTTATCCATTTTATGAAATGGTTTTGCAATCTAGTAACATATACCGTTTTGTTTCTTAGACTGCAAACCATAGATCGTCATTGCGTTTGGTTTATTAACAATTTCTCGTTAGGCTATTCAAAGATTATCTACGTTAGCTGTTATTAATTTTGCAGTGAGACACTAATGGAATTTTTGAAGGAGGAACAAATTTGATGTGACGGGGATTACCACCCACAGCACACAGTTTGCGAGTCAAGCGCGCATTGCCCACGTAGACGCCTTATCCCTTACCATCCAGACTTCGTTGTCTAATGGAACAGTGGAAATCTAACATAATGCAAAGCCTAAGTTTCGGGGTTGTATTACCTGAGGTGGACGAAGCAGGTAGTCCAATGTAGTTGTGTTTTAAAATACAAACAGACTATCTATATGTTTGTTTTACAATACAAAGACTTAAAGGTCCAGTAGATATTAACCAGGAGACTAGGAATTAATGACATATATCAAGGAAGGTCAAAGACTCATCTCAAACTTTATCGTTTGAAATCAGTCATATTACTTTTCGTGTCAGCGTAATAACATCAAATACAACTGATTGGTTTCATAAGTTAGAAAACATTAAATAAATTTGCGCCTCTGTAGAACGTATATTTATTAGAAATATATATATAAGAATGTTTGTATAAATAGCTATTTCATATCTTTCAGGAGTTGAGCCGTTTCTATTGTACTTCATGTTTGGTAATAAACTCCAGGATGTACGATTCTCTACCTACACTGTTTACACTACAATAATCAATATCTGGGTATTCGTGTTATCGACGGTGTCACTCAGGTTAATAACATTGGTTAGTAAGAAACCTGTGATATCAGTACACGAAATATTCCAACACAATTTTGTAGAAAAAACAAATGACCGGTACATGAAGAGAGGTAACCATAGTGATAGGTCTACAACGTATATAAAACCAATTCTACCTCACGTTTGTTGATTTAAGGTTAATGAAAGATAAGACGACGTAAACGTCTCAAGAGAATGAAATGTTCTTAAGACTTCGTTGGTAAATACTTTGGTCACAAATGTCTCGCTTCTGAATCCAGAGTGCGGTTCTTTCTGAAGGGTAACGAACGTGTAACAAACATTTCTTACACAATACTTTGGTAACAGAGTGATATAAATGGAGACCAGTGTCACTTGGTTAAAGGCTGATGAACGTTAGGCAGGAATTTTTAAAGTTGAAGTAAAGAAAAAGAAACACGAAAGAAAGAACGATTGATGTAAATATAAAAACTTCTTTATTTATGAAAAGCCAAACGTGATTCCATTTCTTATACGTACGAGAAGAAGATAAAAAAAATCATTTGTTATCTTATAAACTTTTAGCCGTAATAATTAACATAGCTCATGATCGTGAGACGATACTACACTAATTATTCAGGACTGTAAACGTTATGTTCAGTGCACTTCCTTAGATTTATGACGTAGAAAAACTAATTATTTTCGTATTTGTAACTTAAAGGTGTATATTTTGAGTCCACATTACGTTTATTATTTTTATAATAATTGTCACTCGAGTCATTAATTATTTATCTATGATAAAAAATATCTAAATGTTTATAATACATTATTTTAACTTTTTACTTGGATCAACATTGTTTTAGTTATAGTAATAAACATATAAATATTTATAATAAATTATTCTCACTATTTACTTGGATCAACATTGTTTTAGTTATAGTAATAATAAACATATAAATGTTTATAATAAATTATTCTCATTATTTACTTGGATCAACATTGTTTTAGTTATAGTAATAATAAACATATAAAAGTTTATAATAAATTATTCTCACTATTTACTTGGATTAACATTGTTTTAGTTATTGTAATAATAAACATATAAATGTTTATAATAAATCATTCTCACTATTTACTTGGATTAACACTCCTTCCTTCATTATACTAAATGTTCTGTAACGAGATGTTGCAGAATTATAACAGTGTAACGATACTTTATTATTATTTTTACATAAAGATGAGAGATACACCAGGGTTAGTAACGTTCTCGGCTCTACACAACAACATAATATAAAGTATAATCTTTCGAAATAATTTTCCATAAAGTAACGAGTAACAATGAAAATATCTAATACTTGTAAGTAACAGGTTGGATTTTTCATGGTGGAACAAAAACTTATCCTTACAAAAATCTAACTTCCCAAATCTCGAAACAGCTGCATTTCTCTACTTTATATATCCTGACGACAAAGCTGCAAAATGCACCATGACTTTCATGTAGAAAAGGATCATAAAACATCTGGAATATTGAATTTAAAAATAATTACAACTTCGGTTGGCGCAACAGGACTATTCACTCTGTGTCTTTACGAAATTCTAGGTAAGGAAAGAATTACAAACACGACACAAAACTATGACCCGTTTAGTCACTAATTTTTGTCGGCACTTTAGCGACATTAGCAAAATGTTTAATATATTAACAACGACTGTGAAACGTGAATAATAGTTAACGATCATCTGTCAGACATATTCGATATTTTCATAACGCCAGAAGTGTTGCAGTGACACATTGCTGTGTCTGCGAGCTCACACCACGAGAAACTGGGTTTCTATACTCAAGGTGAACAGATGTAGCCCATTGTGTAGGTTTGTGTTTTATTACTAACAAAATAACAACACTTGAAACACGTGCGCAATGTTATAGAAACACTTAAAAATTCGTATACTCATTTGTCAGTCCCTAATCTTATAACAGCACCTCAAAAACGTTCCTAATATTTGTTCCCCCCTCCAGTGGTACAACGTAATGTCATGGACATACAATGCTACAAACCGGAATTCTGTGCTCGTAGTGGTAAGAAAACAGACAGCTCATTCTGTACCCTTGTAACAATGATAACCTCCTGGTGGTACCCGCTGGTACAACGGTAAAATCAGGGGTTTGATTCCCGTCGGTGGGCTCAGCAGGTAGCCCGATGTATCTTTATTATAAAAAAACACAAACACACAAAACTCCTGGTACTTTCATAACCACCTGAAACGGTCGTTTCGCAACATCCTTTACCACCACATGTTATCGACGTGTGAGAATATTCTTTATTTCATGTGTGTTTATTTGTCTTACCACATCAGTTTTTTTTTCCTTCTTTCCTGAAATTTACGTCTTTTACGTGCGGTAAAATTACCATAAATGAACGTGAATTATTGTTATTAATAATTTAAGGCTGTCAGAAGTTAATATTATACTTTCCTTAATAGTTTTACTGATAGTTTAACCTTTATGTTACATGCGTGAAGAACCAAACACGTCAGCGAACTTTACTTCGAAATAGTTCTCGCAACGGAGACTTAAGCCTATTATTATTACGGTTTATTGCTGATATAAATGTTATTTTATTATTTTTCTTTTGCTTAAACGTGTGATTAAATATATGAACTAATTTTTTAACACTTATATATAGAAAATATAAAGGAAAACATATTTAAAATAACGTAGTCTGCAGAAAACAAATGAATGTTTCTTTGGAAGTATCCCAGTGTTGTATCAAGCAGGTGTAAAAGAAGTTTTCATATAATGGAGTGTTGTAGGTCAAACGTTTAAATGTGGTTCTATATAAAACAGTGTTGTATCAAGCAGGTGTAAAAGACATTGATTTTAAATGATTCAGAGATATTATATGTCATTCTAAAGATGGTTTTAGACGATGTAGTGTAGTATTATACCACGTACGCCTAGAATAGGTTGTCGAAAAAAATTCAATGTTGTAACAAGCACATTGAAGTAGTATAAGTTATATTCTAGTTATTTGTTTGTATTGGATCAAATCTGATTCTACGAATGGAAAATTATAAAGAAAGAAAAATATTGATCAAAAGCACCTTTATTTACCATAAAAATACTAAAACAAAATACAGAGATCTTAAGTACACAAAAACTTATTTAATTGTTTTAAGAATTTACTGAAATATCATACAGAATTAGTCGACGTTAATAAATGTTCCTGTTACTTTTATTACATAAAGTCTTTCGTTGATCTGCCTTTATCATCTGTCAACACGTGAATAGATTTGAGAATAGATTCCTGGGTTCTTTTGTTTGTAACTAATGCTGTGTTGATAGTCTTGTCTGTTCACCACCATTTACGTTATATTTCCATAAATACGAACTGTACTTCCTCGTTTATTGGAATAATTTCTTTCCAAACAAATCTATAAAATGTCTTTCACAGCGATGCATCTGAAAAAAATTGGGTTCAACAGGTCATTATTCTACAAACAAGTTTGTTAAATCATAACAAAATATTATGCTGAAGTTATAATTATCCCTACCAAGAATTACTTTGATAATTCTTGAGGACATAAAACTATATGGTGATATTTACTCATTCGATTGCACATTCTTCATATCAACGTTGATTTGTTTTATTATACAGACTAAAATATATCATATAAAGAAACAGTTTGTTCTAGAAAGTTGAAATTTATTGTTAATATAGTTATGTGGATGTATAAATATTTATTGTCAATTCTTTATTATTAAGATATTCGGTTAAAATTTTTTTCTATTCCAAAAGGGAAATTAAAATAGCACCTGCTAATGATGGCCATAGCCTCCACCACCATATTTGCCTCCAAAACCGCCGATGCCACCTCCATATCCTCCAATTCCACCTCCATATCCTCCAATTCCACCTCCATATCCTCCAATACCACCTCCTATATCCTCCAATTCCACCCCTAAAGCCACCGATGCCTCCACCATAGCCACCACCAGCTCCTAGACGAATTGGAACAGCTAGTAGAGCCAAACCTGCAACACCACCACCATATCCACCACCGCCAAATCCGCCTAAGCCGTATCCACCACCACCGTATCCTCCTCCACCATATCCACCACCACCATAACCTGTAGCATCAGCTCTTAAATCGTCAGCTTTGCTAGCTCGTGGTTGTTCCTCAGCACAAGCTGCTAGAAGTAGAAGACCGAGGGAGAAAACGGTGTAGACCTAGCGAGATTCAAAACCAACATATTTATAATTCTTATAAGGTTATGTCATACTTTTATTGATAGATATAAAAATAGATTGTTTTACAAAGCTTTATAAATGAATGTTTTAACTGAATAAACAATTACTTTACTGTCATCATAATATAAATCGATGTAAACAAATCTTGTTATGGTTACCGTATTTATTGTATCAACGAATATACGTTTCATTACACAATGAAAACTCATTACTTATGAAGAACTGAACACGAAATACATTAGATAAAAGATCCGTTCAGATTCCCTCGATCTGACGAGTTTATCTTGTTTCTATGGTAACAATGGAAGTGTACACTACTCACCTTCATTGTTGGCTTCTTCAAATGGAAGTGTGATATTCAGTCCCTTCTTTTCGGTGTTTATATATCCCTTGAATCAGTGGAAAGTTACGTTGGAATCACAATTTTTACGCAATTTGTTCTAAAACATCGAGTTACTGTCTAGTGCCCTCTAAACAATTACAAAAGTGTAACGAACTACATTAAAAAACAAAATTACTTTACTAACCGTTTCTATTGGTTGATTTAACTGACACACAAATAAAGAGAAATAAAGATAAACGACCACAAGCTAATTTTTGGTACAAGAGTGTAACAGTAAACCATAAAACAAGTTTCGTGAATCCCTTAAGATTCGTGGATCTGTGGAAGATGTATCCACTTTTAAAGATAGACGACGACTTTTTTATCAGAAAGTTCTGAATGCCAAATATATTTAACTCAGTTTATGTATTTAGCTCATTCATTCGTATTGTTAAAATGAATTTTAAAAAACCCAAACTGGTCCGTAGTGTGTAATAATAGACTCAATAACCTATTGCCAAGCTTGTTAAATATTTTGTTTGTTATTTTTTCTTTACACGACTTTCAGTTGATATCAGAAGGCCTAAAATACACTGAATAATAATAACAGAACTAAAGAGTTTTTGTCTGGTGCAAGTTTTATATCAGCCTCAAAATTAATTCTGAAAAACATGTAAAAACATTAAAACATTAAATTTTAGAATTATGGAATAGATAGAATTAGGTATCCCCCCCCGGAAATATATTTTTGTGCATTTTTCATAACAGTTGCTGTACCATTGAAACTATTCTATTGTTCTACAAGTTGGTTCTCAAACTGGCTGTAGAGCACATAAAACGCATCATTCCATTCACCTTTTTTTTTTAATAAATCATATTTTGAAGTATTTTATCTGTTTAGCTGCATTACATGTACTAGATGCGATGATTAAAACGTTGACACCAACTTGTGACTGAGCATGCGCATCAATGTTTAGTGTCATAAATTCTTAAATAAAAACAGCGACATTCAGTGTTAAATATTTTATTCCTACACTTTTATTATCCTCATTAAAATATTCTTTAATTTATTGTAAATAATAAATATATTTCGAAAACTTAGCACATTCCTTTCCTTTTCCTCAAGCAAGGCTAATATAATTCTTAACGCTAAAATTAGAGGTCAGAGTCACCTCAGTGGACACAGCAGATTGCCCCATTTAATAGTACAGAATAACACAATAATAATTTTCTTCTTTGCACAGGTGTGAGCACCCTACTATAGAAGACCACAATAGCAGAAAATATGAATTATCTAAAACTAGGGAATTTCTTTTGGTTATTTTACAGGCTTTATTTTGTAGGTGTAGTTTCATATCAACCACTTTAAATAATTTATATAGTGCTGGCTTTGATGTGTGATAAAACATTGTTTTACTTTTTAACGTGGCAAACGTTATATTTATTTCTGATTCTCCCGTCAGTAAGAATTAGTAGGTGTCGAACAATAATGTTAACGTTCAGAAAGTATGTAGAAACAAAACAGACACCCATCTACAATTTATCATTTCTGTCTCATGTTAAGATATTTATATTTGTATGGTTTCTGGAAGCATGTGGAAAATTTGTTCTAAAATTCTTAAAAATCAAAATAATTGAATATTTTTGCTGTGTTGATGGTACAATAATTAACACGAACATCAGAAGCCACAGCAGCTAGTTATTATAAGTTAAGATGTTCCAGTTAACCCAACATTAGTTTATGTTTATTTATTGTAATTGTTTCTATGTTCAATATTCATATCAACACACGTCGAATGCTCAAGAACAATAAAAATTGGGTTTTGGCACCTTTGGTGGGCACAGCACAGATAGCCATCTTGCAATAAACAACAACAAAATAGCTTCTGTTTTCTCAAGAGGTGCATTTGATATTTAAAACCTGAGAACTTTGTTAGTAAATCTTGAAGTAAGAAACCCAGAGGGCCCGGCATGACTAGGTGGGTTAAGGCGTTCGACTCGTAATCTGAGGGTCACGGGTTCGAATACCTGTCACATCAAACGTGCTCGCCCTTTCAACCGTGGGGGCGTTTATGTTACGGTCAATCCCACTATTCTTTGGTTAAAAAAGTAGCCCAAGAGTTTGCGGTGGGTGGTGATGACTAGCTGCCTTCCCTTTGGTCTTACACTGCTAAATTAAAGACGGCTAGCGCAGAGAGCCCTCTAGTAGCTTTGTGCGAAATTAAAAATATGGAACGTTTTGAACCAAATTCCTCCACATAAAATGATTAGGCTTAAAAACATATAGATATCGGTATGTTTGTAGATCAACAACGTCAGTCCAATAGATTCTAGTATACTTTTAAAGATTTCGGTTTAATCTATTTCTAAGATTGGTTTGAATTTCGCGCAAAGCCACACGAGGGATATCTGCGTTAGACCTCCTTAATTTAGCAGTGTAAGACTAGAGGGAAGGCAACTAGTCATGACCACCCACAACCAACTCTTCGACTACTCTTTTACCAACGAATAGTGGGACTGTCCGTCACATTAACAATAATTACGATAAATAAATAAACATCTTTAGCTCATAATATTTCATACAAAGTTTTGAAATGACATTTATATCTAACATTGACTTATACTTAGCTTATTGAGTCAAGTAAAATTAAGTGGTCCTATGGATAATATTAATTGTTTTTTTTATTTCAACAGTTCAGTGAATTTAAGTTCTTTTTTACTTTCATAGATGGCACTTGTGTGCTTTCTTTCTTTCCCTTTCATAGCGTTATTTTTTGTTGTTGTTTTTTTGCAGTCGTGGCTAACGTGACATTCAATTATCTGAACATGATTTTACTATACTATACAGTTCTCAATCCAGGATGAATGTTAATGAACGTGAAGTAGACATAGTGGTTACACGAGGCTGTTGTTGAATAATAAAGCGGTTTAAATTCCGTTTATGGAAGAGCACGGTTTTGTTTCGGGTCAACACGGTTCAGTGACTTCACTAGAGAGTTAGACTCATATTGGGCGATTATGAATTCTAGACTTGCTCGTGACATGTTGTTCTGTCGTTCAGCGGAGTCATTTCGTCCTCATTGATTCTGTCCATCCAGCAATGTGACAGGCACTAGCTGTTAGCTATGAAGTTAACCTGGGTTGAGCTGTTATGTCTTTCAGGGACAGATGTGTTTCCATTCTCACCCGCGTATGCTGGAGTTCAATGCGATTTTTGAGTGCCGTCTGGGTATAGAAAAAAACTGGGTCTTCTTGTAGAAGACTGTTGAACCCAGGAGATGAATTTTTCTTCTCAGGCGGGAAAAACAAAGAATATATAAAAGTATGGCAGACTCTTCATTTTACGAAACTCTGGGTGAATCGAATACGACACACATAAAAATATCACCTTGGTTCTATTTAACCTTGAGATTACTTATTAACAATACAGACCAGCGAATGTAAACTGCATAAAAGTTGTTCGGTTTTAATAAAGAATCCTTCATAACCGACTCGGTATGACCAGGTGGTTAAGGCACTCGACTCGTAATCCGAGGATAGCGGGTTCGAATCCCCGTCGTACCAAACATGATCGCCCTTTCAGCCATGAGGGCGGTATAATGTAACGGTCAATCCCACTATTTGTTAGTAAAAGAGTGGCTCAAGAGGTGGCAGTGAGTGGTGATGGCTAGCTGCCTTCCCCCTTGTCTTACACTGCTAAATTAGAGACGGCTAGCGCAGATAGCCCTCGTGCAGCTTTGCGTGAAATTCAGAACAAACTAAACAATTCTTCATAACTCAGCTACAAAGATTTCGAAAATAATATTCAATTTGCTCTATCAAGTAAGAATTTTTTTTTACTCTTGCTGAGATCAAATTTACCACGAACACAACAGAATATATTTGAGTCATTTACACAGCCTGTTTTTGTCAGAGCCAATGCATAATATTTAAAGAACAAAATAATGTCAAAGCGCACACAGAAACAAATACTATCCAGAAATGACACGTCGTGTGGTCTGTTAGCCGTTTATACACTAGTGGTGAGTTTCTCGTGGGTTTTAAAACGATCGATGGGATTGTCACTTCGCGATTGGTGTAGAGAAATCTATAGCCAATGGTTGTCAACATATTTATATAACAACATGTGTCTCGATTTCGGTAAAAGTGATTCACTTACGGTATGTAAAAGTACATATGACGTTTTGTAAAACTCTGTACGTCATGGAGAATATGGATATAATTTTATGATTCAACAGACAGGAATTACTGTAGAACATGTAAATATAACAAGACAGTTAAGCCGTTACACGTTTGTGTTACTTATGAATCGCATACGTTCTCTTCATTTCTCTTTCTTACAAAGTAATTGAATTTTTGAATAAAGACCATTGTTATTATTTATTACTTGAAGTAGTTTTTGGACTGAGATATTTTATAAATATTATTTGTTTTGTTTCACTTAAAACATTAAATATTTACTTGTTTATGATTATACATTGTTTTCATTTTAGTGAAGACATTAGGTTTAGTTTGTATTAATTGTGGTCGTTGTGTCTTGAGAACACTTTTCTAACTTTCATGCTGTTTTATTCTCAATGTGACATTAAAAATCAAGATGACAACCAGATATAATTCCCATTGTGTCCACTAGGGGGATTTTATTATATGGATTCATGTAATTATCAATAAGGAAAGTATTCCATGTAGAACACGATAATTCAAAAAGAAAGGTATTGTTGCAGCAACGCCTGAAAAACACGTGTCATATTTGAACAGCACCTGAAAGACACGAGTGATAACAACGTCTGAAAAACACGTGTCATATTTGAACAGCACCTGAAAGACACGAGTGATAACAACATCTGAAAAACACGTGTTATATTTTAACAGCACCTGAAAGACACGAGTGATAACAACGTCTGAAAAACACGTGTCATATTTGAACAGCACCTGAAAGACACGAGTGACAACAACATCTGAAAGAAACGTGTAATAACTTAACAGCACCTGAAAGACACGAGTGATAACAACGTCTGAAAAACACGTGTCATATTTGAACAGCACCTGAAAGACACGAGTGATAACAACATCTGAAAAACACGTGTTATATTTTAACAGCACCTGAAAGACACGAGTGATAACAACGTCTGAAAAACACGTGTCATATTTGAACAGCACCTGAAAGACACGAGTGATAACAACGTCTGAAAAACACGTGTCATATTTGAACAGCACCTGAAAGACACGAGTGACAACAACGTCTGAAAAATACGTACCATATTTAAACAGCACCTGAAAGACACGAGTGATAACAACATCTGAAAGAAACGTGTAATAACTTAACAGCACCTAAAAGACATGCATAATATTTCAACAAAACCTGAAAACGCGTGTGATAATTTGAAGAAAAACATGTGTGATATACAATGCATGAAAGATATGCTTAGTATTTCAATGGCACCTGAAACACACGCATGATACCTTAACAGCACCTGAAAGATATACGTAATATTTCAACAGCACCTGAAACACTCGTGTAATGCTTTAACAACACCTGATAAAGGTCACAAATACATTCATAGCACCTAATAAAAATACTTGGGGCCCTTACGTACGATCCCATGTTATCGACATATAAATACACTCATTTTTTTTAGTCTGTTCCGATGTTCTTGTTAGATATTGTTAGGACGCTGTTTTCTTTTCATTTCCTGCATGTAACAAATTTGGGAAAATATATCAGACGTCAACAAGTATTGTTCTACAAACTATTAATATTAAACGTTAAAAGAGTTTCATAAGTCAATATTGTGAATTATTTTGTGGCAATACATATTTCTATTGGTTTCATATTCATTTTGTGTACAACACAACTCGTGAAGAGCCCAATAGACCAACCAGCTTTCACCTCATATGTTTACGTCATTTATCAGATTTTTTAATGCTAAAATGATCCATTTAAAGGTAAGAAAGCAAACGAAGACATACAAGTGCAGATTCAGTAAATGATATAAAACTAGCATAGTAGTCGTTAACCCTAAATTTTGACTAAATAAATTCTCCCATTCACTCGGCCAATTATAAGTATGATTAACATGACAAAAATAGATACCAAACGTTATTTATTTTCTTGTCACGACTAACACAATGATAATAAAAAACGTTACGTGATTCGCCTCTTCATATCTAAATAAACGTATTTACCAACATTTAATGATAACCTCATTTATTTTTATCTTAAGAAAAAGTCACCTGAGGGCGTTTCTTTCGTTTGAATGCGCTGCAGTAAGAAGCTGTTTGAAATTATTTGCTTTCTTCGATGCTTAGTCATTTTATAGTTTCTCAGATCTCTTAAGGGTTCTGTTGTTTAATATAAATAACTTGGGTTACAATACCACAGTTAAGAGTGCCAGCAAACAAGGAAAACACGTAAAGTTTAACTTAGTTTACCCAAAATCGTTTAATACGAGACATAAAATTACTAGATATATAATTTATAAAACCACTGTTGCTATTAATTATAATATTGTTGTCAGTTTCCACTTCTGTTATATTGTTTCGATGGTTGTTCACTTCTTCAGACCAGGTTATCATGTCCCAGGTCAACACATGGTTGCTAGAGTTATGTTTGTGAGAAAGCAGAATATTGAAGAGCAGAAACACGTGCCAAATAGGTCCCAATCAAGTTTGGCGTGGTTCATCTCATAGCTTGTGTCTTACGTGTTGGGCTGAATGTACCTAACACAAGAAATATACATCGTTCAAAACTTGTAATAAAGTGTTGATACTGGATGAAAATAAAAACACAATTGAAATGTTCACACTTGTCTAAAGAAAACAATTGTCATTGTGTTCTTCTGCAGTAAGGTGTTTACACTTGTCTAAAGAAAACAATTATCATTGTGTTCTTCTGTAGTAAGGTGTTTACACTTGTCTAAAGAAAACAATTATCACTGTGTTCTTCTGTAGTAAGGTGTTTACACTTGTCTAAAGAAAACAATTATCATTGTGTTCTTTTGTAGTAAGGTGTTTACACTTGTCTAAAGAAAACAATTATCACTGTGTTCTTCTGTAGTAAGGTGTTTACACTTGTCTAAAGAAAACAATTATCATTGTGTTCTTCTGCAGTAAGGTGTTTACACTTGTCTAAAGAAAACAATTATCATTGTGTTCTTCTGTAGTAAGGTGTTTACACTTGTCTAAAGAAAACAATTATCACTGTGTTCTTCTGTAGTAAGGTGTTCACACTTGTCTAAAGAAAACAATTATCACTGTGTTCTTCTGTAGTAAGGTGTTCACACTTGTCTAAAGAAAACAATTATCACTGTGTTCTTCTGTAGTTAGGTGTTCACACTTGTCTAAAGAAAACAATTATCACTGCGTTCTTCTGTAGTTAGGTGTTCACACTTGTCTAAAGAAAACAATTATCACTGTGTTCGTCTGTAGTAAGGTGTTCACACTTGTCTAAAGAAAACAATTATCACTGTGTTCTTCTGTAGTTAGGTGTTCACACTTGTCTAAAGAAAACAATTATCACTGTGTTCGTCTGTAGTAAGGTGTTCACACTTGTCTAAAGAAAACAATTATCACTGTGTTCTTCTGTAGTAAGGTGTTCACACTTGTCTAAAGAAAACAATTATAATTGTGTGCTTCTAAAGTAAGGTGTTCACACTTGTGTGCTCATTGCTAGTACAGGGGCAAGTCTACGGATTTACAACGCCACAATCAGAGGTTCGATTTCCTTCGGTTGGCTCAGCGGATAGTTTAATGTGGCTTTGTCATAAGAAAAATTCACACACACTCACACTTGTGTAAAGAAAATAATTATTATTGAGTTATTTCTAACTATTCAATGTATTTTTTCTATGGTAAAGCCACATCGAGATGTCTGCTGTGGAGACTCTAACCCTTGATTTTAGAGTTGTAACTCCGTAGACTTACCGCTATCCCAGGAGGAGACATACTCTTAAGCATTGAAAAAAATCCTAAAAAATAAAAATTTTGACAATATTGGCTACGCTCAACTGTCCTTGGGTTTTAAAAAGTTATTCAATGTGTCTCTTTAACCAAGCTATTTATGTGCCTTAAATTACTGCCATTTTTCACTAAGGCTAAAGTCACGTTAATGACACTCAAAGCGTTCTCTTTATCCTACATTCATTTTATAATTAATTATTCAATAATCTTGAGAGACGTTTGCAAGATTCATCATTTTATAAACTGCCAGGAAAATAAAATAATATTGTACAAGAATTTAGATTCAGACTAATGGATTGAAATCTTATTTTGTTTTCGTTTTCCCAAGCGAACTAAGATTGTTTTTTATACAGAAAGTTTTAAGCAGTTAAACGTTTGTAGAGATGTGGATTGATAAAAGAAAAACTAGCTCACAAACTACTTGTTAGTCCTCCATTCTGAGGTTACAAAATAATATTTGGGCTTTTAAAATGTTAATCTAAAGTTCCTGTATTGTGGCACATGTATGTGAAACGTATTGTACATTGTTTTCCTTCTTATTGGTGGTGCTTTCTTTTTATCTAGTTTTTATCTTTCGCGTTAACACTAAATAGTTACATAAAAAAAATCGTCTTCTTCTATTCGTTATCGAAATATTGTTTCATATAAGTATTTTTAGATGTAAATATTCTTAGGTATAAGTATTGTTAGATAAGTCTTGTCAGATGTACCTATTGGTAGATGTAGTATTGTTAGATATAAGTATTGTTATATGTAGTATTGTTAGATATAAATATTGTTATATGTAGTATTGTTAGATATAATTATTGTTATATGTAGTATTGTTAGATATAAGTATTGTTATATGTAGTATTGTTAGATATAATTATTGTTATATGTTGTATTGTTAGATATAAGTATTGTTAGATAAGGCTTATCAGATGTACCTATTGGTAGATGTAGTATTGTTAAAAATTACAGCAGTACTGCAAAACTGTCACAATTCCATATACTTATTTCTGTTGCCACTTTGTGATCGAACATTGTTGGTGTCCAGACATTTAATCACGTTGTTGCCACATAAACTGTTCGGAAAACGCAACAATTACTTCAAAATCTTTGTTCTGCTTGCCAAAGCGTACAGGATTAAAATAGTAAACTTTTCCTGTCGTGAAGCATCACTAACCAAGATTCTGCATATATTTCATACCTACAAAAAGAACTTTCATTGCGTTCTATTTTCTTAAGCATGTCCAAGTGGCACGTGCTACCTGACACCGATCTGTGTTAATTTGAATAAAATTGACTTAAGAGCAATAACAGACACTTCTTTAAAAGCACACTGTTACGCTACACAGGTTCATCGACTATAACTCAAACAAAGCTTTCTTTATTGTTTTTACTTAACAAATATCAAAATAACCAAATACTATACGTATTAACAGTCAAAAATAACCAAACTATTAACGCCACCTTTTGTCAGTAATTTTCATTACTGACAAAGTTTTTTTCAAACTTCTCTTTGGCATTTAGGGAATAAACCTATTGTACAGTTAACAATTCTAATTAATGAATAATGCCTACACGATACAGTAATTACACATTTCGAAGTAACAATAACAAAATGAGACAGAAATACTACATTGTCATCAGAAATTCCAGCTTTTCAATTACTGAATTTGTTAAAATTTATAGAAAATAGAGCTAAGTAAATTAATCAAAACTACTATTACATGCAACAACATTATAAATGTATTTAACAAATACCTCTTATTTAAAACCTGTAATATAAAAGTTAGAATAAATGTGAAAAATTAAACATATCCTCGATCCAGTGTGTTTCTTTCATCGTGATTATTAGGTTCCCGGAGTTCAAAGACCCAGCTTTAAGAATTACGAATTACAGTCGTAGCTAACTCATTAGAGCAGTTAAGTGTCTAAAAATCCTAGTTTACCATGAATGAATTTAGAGGCCAATACAAAACTGTTAGTCTTTGTAGTTTAATTTAGGTTTTTAACTTAATATTGTAACTTTTAAAGAAGCGACTATTCTGGTTAAACACGATTACTTGTTAATATCCAACACTGATATTTAAAGAGTCATTTATTATGAAAAAAAAAAAAGTCGTTCATAGCCTCCATGGTATGATGTCCTATTAAGATTTCTATAGTAAAAAAAATTGTTTGTCAAATTCTTGTATTAAATTACAGACAATAACCTAACTTCAGTATTAAAATGAAATGTCGTCAATAGCCTATAACATGTTTCAAATAAACACCTTCCTAATTCACGGTATCAAAAAGAAAAATATTCGATAACCTTTACTAACTGACTTACAATAACCATTAAAAGTTATTTTTATCCAATTATTCCACTGAACTGCAAGTAAACAACCTATCAGATGTGACAAATGAGGGCCCGGCATGGCCAAGCGAGTTAAGGCGTGCGACTCGTAATCCGAGGGTCTCGGGTTCGAATTCCGCTCGCACCAAACATGCTCGCCCTTTCAGCCGTGGGGGTGTTATAATGTGACGGTCAATCCCACTATTCGTTGGTAAAAGAATAGCCCAAGAGTTGGCGGTGGGTGGTAATGACTAGCTGCCTTCCCTCTAGTCTTACACTACTAAATTACGGACGGCTAGCGCAGATAGCTCTCGAGTAGCTTTGCGCAAAATTCAAAACAAAACAAACCTTGACAAACGAAACATGGAATTACTTTAATCGCTGTCCAAACTGACCATGTCTTAATGTTTCTTATAAAATGAAATTAAAGCAAAACCAGAATGTGTGATTAGTTTTAATTTCATATTCATATAATTAATCTTCAGAACACGATGAAGTACTTTCCAGCACAATTAAAAGTACAATATTAAAATTTGTATCTATGACTTGTTTTATTCTACTATTTATGGTTTGTTTTTTAAACATATAAACTAAAAAAAGTTATTTTTAGAAAATAATAGCGGAGGTTTGGATGTATACCACAAGATGGAGCCAGTGACTAGTACACTGCTCAGTAATTTTTCAAACTTTCTCTCTTTAAGTGTAAATGACACACTTTTAGCCCTCAAGTAACAGCGCACTTCTGCACGTGATAAGCAATCTTTCTAGCCTCAGGAACAAGTAAAATATATGGCATCTTTTCCTAATTATAGCTTCTATTTAACGCACTGTATCAAATCCTATAATTATTTTATGCTTACAATTATAATAAGGTTACTCATATTTCAGCTTTACGTTGTCCATTTATACAATTAAACTTTATTGCTAAAGTTTAACTTTGATTTTAAACACTAGAAAACACCAGAATCCTATATTATAGTGTAACTATATAAGGAGAGAAATCGTCTTCTAATTTGTTTTTGTTTAATGAGTGACGTAGTTTTAAGACCTGAGGAGAGGAAACTTAAAATTTATCTTTCAGATTTATAAAAATCTCAACGTATAGTTTCAGTTTTCTTTATTCACTTCCATAAATGCCATATTTTCTGTGGATTTCATCAAATTGTTATATAGTGATCATTCTGGTTATACGAGGTCTGTTCAAAAAATACGCGGACTGACGTCATAAAACACAATGTACTTTATTTAGAAGTTACAGGTCTAGGACCCCTTCAAAGTACTCTCCTCCTCAACGCACACACTTATCCCAACGGTGTTTCCACTTGTTGAAACAGTCCTGGTACGCTTCTTTTGTAATGTCCTCCAGCTCCTTCGTCGCATTTGCCTTAATCTCGAAAATCGTCTCAAATCTTCTTCTTTTCAAGGGTCTTTTGAGTTTGGGGAACAAGAAAAAATCGCAAGGAGCAAGGTCAGGTGAGTACGGGGGTGGGGAAGAACAGTGATCGAGTGTTTGGCCAAAAACTCACGAGTTCTGAGGCACAAATTTCTCAGCAACGCGGTGCATCTTCAATTTCTCGGTCAAAATCTCGTAACAAGATCCAACTGATATCCCACACTCTTCAGCAAGCTCCCTGACAGTCAGACATCGATTTGCCCGCACTAGGGTGTTGATTTTGTCGACGTGTGGGTCGTCAGTTGACGTGGAAGGACGTCAAGGACGCTCATCATCTTCAATGGACTGTCGACCATCCTTAAAACGTTCATGCCACTTTGAAACATGCCGTACGCTTCATAGCAACATCACCGTAAACCGTGTTAAGCATAACAAAAGTTTCAGTCGCAGATATCCCACGTTTAACAAAAAATTTCACAGCATGTCGTTGCTCCTTCAGGTCATTCATTCTGAAATCCGCCAAACGAAAAAATCGCACTTCACTTAAAACCGCGTAGCTAATACACAAATGAAGATATTACCAATCGGGAAATGGCGTCGTAATCAGCTGATTTCTACGAACCTAACGACACCAAGTGGATTCCCCTGGAACCAACTGGAGCCGCGCAATTCAAACAGTCCGCGTATTTTTTGAACAGACCTCATACAGCGTGAACAGGTTCGAACCACCCTTATTAGAGTCTTCAGAACCAGGTAACCCAAAACAGTCAAATTCTTTACATTAAAGTTGTTTCTTATAAGTTTATTTAAAACTATAATTGTGCAAAAGTAATCGTCTATTTATAAACATACTTTAGTTTTTATACATGAAAGATTTTTTTTCTTTCAACGTTACCTTACCTTAGTTTTTCATTACTGAAAGTGAGTTTATCACTGCGGGCTGTTTGAGCCAAATAAATCACGTGACGAAAAAACTTTCCACTCATTCAAAAAGATCGTGTTTTTTGGTGTGTTTTTTGTACATCTAACTGTTTCAGTCATTTTTGTTTTTACTGAAGATCTCAAAAAGAAAGCGTTTCGAAAAGGACCGTGCCAAATAACAAGTGATTCAGAGTGAAACGTTTCGATTGTTGTGTTCTTTCTGTAACATTGTTCATTGTTACTGTTGTACAACATTCAACATGTAATTATATACATTCTACATGGAGATTAGTGTAGTGTCATCACCAAACTTTACTAGCCGATTGTTGTAGTGTCATCACCAAACTTTACTAGCAAGTTGATATAGTGTCATCACCAAACTTCAATAGGAGGTTAGTGTAGTGTCATCACCAAACTTTACTATCAGGTTGTTGTAGTGTCATCACCAAACTTTACTAGTAGGTTGATGTAGTGTCATCACCAAACTTTACTAGCAGATTGGTCTAGTGTCATCACCAAACTTTACTAGCAGGTTGGTGTAGTGTCATCACCAAACTTTACTAGCAGGTTGGTGTAGTGTCATCACCAAACTTTACTGCCAGGTTGATGTAGTGTCATCACCAAACTTTACTAGCAGGTTGGTGTAGTGTCATCACCAAACATTACTCGTAGGTTGAAGTAGTGTCATCACCAAACTTTACTAGCCGATTGATTTAATGTCATCACCAAACTTCACTAGGAGGTTAGTGTAGTGTCATCACCAAACTTCACTAGGAGGTTAGTGTAGTGTCATCACCAAACTTTAGTAGCAGGTTGGTGTAGTGTCATCACCAAACCTTACTAGCAGGTTGGTGTAGTGTCATCACCAAACTTTACTAGTAGGTTGGTGTAGTGTCATCACCAAACTTTACTATCAGATTAGTGTAGTGTCATCACCAAACTTTACTAGCAGGTTGGTGTAGTGTCATCACCAAACTTCACTAGGAGATTAGTGTAGTGTCATCACCAAACTTTACTAGCCGATTGATGTAGTGTCATCACCAAACTTTACTAGCAGGTTGGTATAGTGTCATCACCAAACTTCACTAGGAGATTAGTGTAGTGTCATCACCAAACTTTACTCGTAGGTTGATGTAGTGTCATCACCAAACTTTACTAGCCGATTGATGTAGTGTCATCACCAAACTTTACTAGCAGGTTGGTATAGTGTCATCACCAAACTTCACTAGGAGGTTAGTGTAGTGTCATCACCAAACTTTACTAGCAGGTTGGTGTAGTGTCATCACCAAACGTTACCAGTAGGTTAGTGTAGTGTCATCACCAAACTTTACTAGCAGGTTGGTGTAGTGTCATCACCAAACTTCACTAGGAGATTAGTGTAGTGTCATCACCAAACTTTACTAGCAGATTGATGTAGTGTCATCACCAAACTTTACTAGCAGGTTGGTGTAGTGTCATCACCAAACTTTACTAGCAGGTTGGTGTAGTGTCATCACCAAACTTTAAAAGTAAGTTGGTTTAGTGTCATCATCAAACTTCACTACGAGATTAGTGTAGTGTCATCACCAAACTTTACTAGCCGATTGATGTAGTGTCATCACCAAACTTTACTAGCAGGTTGATATAGTGTCATCACCAAACTTCAATAGGAGGTTAGTGTAGTGTCATCACCAAACTTTACTGGCAGGTTGGTGTAATCTCATCACCAAACTTTACTAGCAGGTTCATGTAGTGTCATCACTATCTTTACTAGCAGATTGGTGAAGTGTCATCACCAAACTTTACTGGCAGGTTGGTGTAGTGTCATCACCAAACTTACTATCAGATTGATGTAGTGTCATCACCAAACTTTACTAGCAGGTTAGTGTAGTGTCATCACCAAACTTTACTAGCAGGTTGGTGTAGTGTCATCACCAAACTTTACTAGCAGGTTGATGTAGTGTCATCACCAAACTTTACTAGCAGGTTGGTGTAGTGTCATCACCAAACTTTACTAGTAGGTTGGTGTAGTGTCATCACCAAACTTTACTATCAGATTAGTGTAGTGTCATCACCAAACTTTACTATCAGATTAGTGTAGTGTCATCACCAAACTTTATTAGCAGGATGGTGTAGTGTCATCACCAAACTTTACTCGTAGGTTGATGTAGTGTCATCACCAAACATTACTCGTAGGTTGAAGTAGTGTCATCACCAAACTTTACTAGCCGATTGATTTAATGTCATCACCAAACTTCACTAGGAGGTTAGTGTAGTGTCATCACCAAACTTTACTAGCAGGTTGGTATAGTGTCATCACCAAACTTCACTAGGAGGTTAGTGTAGTGTCATCACCAAACTTTACTAGCAGGTTGATGTAGTGTCATCACCAAACTTTACTAGCAGGTTGATGTAGTGTCATCACCAAACTTACTATCAGATTGATGTAGTGTCAGCACCAAACTTTACTAGCAGGTTAGTGTAGTGTCATCATCAAACTTTAGTAGCAGGTTGGTGTAGTGTCATCACCAAACTTTACTAGCAGGTTGGTGTAGTGTCATCACCAAACTTCACTAGGAGATTAGTGTAGTGTCATCACCAAACTTTACTAGCCGATTGATGTAGTGTCATCACCAAACTTTACTAGCAGGTTGGTATAGTGTCATCACCAAACTTCACTAGGAGGTTAGTGTAGTGTCATCACCAAACTTTACTGGTAGGTTGATGTAGTGTCATCACCAAACATTACTCGTAGGTTGAAGTAGTGTCATCACCAAACTTTACTAGCCGATTGATTTAATGTCATCACCAAACTTCACTAGGAAGTTAGTGTAGTGTCATCACCAAACTTCACTAGGAGGTTAGTGTAGTGTCATCACCAAACTTTACTAGCAGGTTGATGAAGTGTCATCACCAAACTTTACTAGTAGGTTAGTGTAGTGTCATCACCAAACTTTACTGGCAGGTTGATGTAGTGTCATCACCAAACTTTACTGGAAGGTTGGTGTAGTGTCATCCCCAAACTTTACTGGCAGGTTGATGTACTGTCATCACCAAAATTTACTAGCAGGTTGGTGTAGTGTCATCACTAAATTTCACTGTCAGGTTGATGTAGTGTCATCACCAAACTTACTATCAGATTGATGTAGTGTCATCACCAAACTTTACTAGCAGGTTAGTGTAGTGTCATCACCAAACTTTAGTAGCAGGTTGGTGTAGTGTCATCACCAAACTTTACTAGCAGGTTGATGTAGTGTCATCACCAAACCTTACTAGCAGGTTGGTGTAGTGTCATCACCAAACTTTACTAGTAGGTTGGTGTAGTGTCATCACCAAACTTTACTATCAGGATTAGTGTAGTGTCATCACCAAACTTTACTAGCAGGTTGGTGTAGTGTCATCACCAAACTTTACTAGGAGATTAGTGTAGTGTCATCACCAAACTTTACTAGCAGATTGATGTAGTGTCATCACCAAACTTTACTAGCAGGTTGGTGTAGTGTCATCACCAAACTTCACTAGAGATTAGTGTAGTGTCATCACCAAACTTTACTAGTAGGTTGATGTAGTGTCATCACCAAACTTTACTAGCCGATTGATGTAGTGTCATCACCAAACTTTACTAGCAGGTTGGTATAGTGTCATCACCAAACTTCACTAGGAGGTTAGTGTAGTGTCATCACCAAACTTTACTAGCAGGTTGGTGTAGTGTCATCACCAAACTTTACCAGCAGGTTAGTGTAGTGTCATCACCAAACTTTACTAGCAGGTTGGTGTAGTGTCATCACCAAACTTCACTAGGAGATTAGAGTAGTGTCATCACCAAACTTTACTAGCCGATTGATGTAGTGTCATCATCAAACTTTACTAGCAGGTTGGTATAGTGTCATCACCAAACTTCACTAGGAGGTTAGTGTAGTGTCATCACCAAACTTTACTAGCAGGTTGATGTAGTGTCATCACCAAACTTTAAAAGTAGGTTGGTTTAGTGTCATCACCAAACTTCACTAGGAGATTAGTGTAGTGTCATCACCAAACTTTACTAGCCGATTGATGTAGTGTCATCACCAAACTTTACTAGCAGGTTGATATAGTGTCATCACCAAACTTTACTAGGAGGTTAGTGTAGTGTCATCACCAAACTTTACTAGCAGGTTGGTGTAGTGTCATCACCAAACTTTACTAGCAGGTTGATGTAGTGTCATCACCAAACTTTACTAGCAGGTTGGTGTAGTGTCATCACCAAACTTTACTAGCAGGTTGGTGTAGTGTCATCACCAAACTTTACTAGCAGGTTGATGTAGTGTCATCACCAAACTTTACTAGCAGGTTAGTGTAGTGTCATCACCAAACTTTACTAGCAGGTTGGTGTAGTGTCATCACCAAACTTTACTAGCAGGTTGATGTAGTGTCATCACCAAACTTTACTAGCAGGTTGGTGTAGTGTCATCACCAAACTTTACTAGCAGGTTGGTGTAGTGTCATCACCAAACTTTACTAGCAGGTTAGTGTAGTGTCATCACCAAACTTTACTAGCAGGTTGGTGTAGTGTCATCACCAAACTTCACTAGGAGGTTAGTGTAGTGTCATCACCAAACTTTACTAGCAGGTTGGTGTAGTGTCATCACCAAACTTTACTAGCAGGTTGGTGTAGTGTCATCACCAAACTTTACTAGCAGGTTAGTGTAGTGTCATCACCAAACTTTACTAGCAGATTGATGTAGTGTCATCACCAAACTTTACTAGCAGGTTGATGTAGTGTCATCACCAAACTTTACTAGCAGGTTGATGTAGTGTCATCACCAAACTTTACTAGCAGGTTGATGTAGTGTCATCACCAAACTTTACTAGCAGGTTGGTGTAGTGTCATCACCAAACTTTACTAGCAGGTTGGTGTAGTGTCATCACCAAACTTTACTAGCAGGTTGGTGTAGTGTCATCACCAAACTTTACTAGCAGGTTGGTGTAGTGTCATCACCAAACTTTACTAGCAGGTTGATGTAGTGTCATCACTAAACTTTACTAGCAGGTTGATGTAGTGTAGCAGGTTGGTGTAGTGTCATCACCAAACTTTACTAGCAGGTTAGTGTAGTGTCATCACCAAAGTTTACTGGCAGGTTGATGTAGTGTCATCACCAAACTTTACTAGCAGGTTGATGTAGTGTCATCACCAAACTTTACTAGCAGGTTGATGTAGTGTCATCACCAAACTTTACTAGCAGGTTGATGTAGTGTCATCACCAAACTTTACTAGGAGGTTAGTGTAGTGTCATCACCAAACTTTACTAGCAGGTTGATGTAGTGTCATCACCAAACTTTACTAGTAGGTTGGTGTAGTGTCATCACCAAACTTTACTAGTAGGTTGATGTAGTGTCATCACCAAACTTTACTGGCAGGTTGGTGTAGTGTCATCACCAAACTTTACTAGCAGGTTGATGTAGTGTCATCACCAAACTTTACTAGCAGGTTGGTGTAGTGTCATCACCAAACTTTACTAGCAGGTTGATGTAGTGTCATCACCAAACTTTACTAGCAGGTTGATGTAGTGTCATCACCAAACTTTACTAGCAGGTTGAGTGTAGTGTCATCACCAAACTTTACTAGCAGGTTGGTGTAGTGTCATCACCAAACTTTACTAGCAGGTTGATGTAGTGTCATCACCAAACTTTACTATCAGGTTGGTGTAGTGTGATCACCTATCAGGTTGGTGTAGTGTCATCACCAAACTTTACTAGTAGGTTGGTGTAGTGTCATCACCAAACTTTACTAGCAGGTTAGTGTAGTGTCATCACCAAACTTTACTAGCAGGTTGATGTAGTGTCATCACCAAACTTTACTAGCAGGTTGGTGTAGTGTCATCACCAAACTTTACTAGCAGGTTGATGTAGTGTCATCACCAAACTTTACTAGCAGGTTGATGTAGTGTCATCACCAAACTTTACTAGCAGGTTGATGTAGTGTCATCACCAAACTTTACTAGCAGGTTAGTGTAGTGTCATCACCAAACTTTACTAGCAGGTTGATGTAGTGTCATCACCAAACTTTACTAGCAGGTTGATGTAGTGTCATCACCAAACTTTACTAGCAGGTTGGTGTAGTGTCATCACCAAACTTTACTAGCAGGTTGATGTAGTGTCATCACCAAACTTTACTAGCAGGTTGATGTAGTGTCATCACCAAACTTTACTAGCAGGTTGATGTAGTGTCATCACCAAACTTTACTAGCAGGTTGGTGTAGTGTCATCACCAAACTTTACTAGCAGGTTGATGTAGTGTCATCACCAAACTTTACTAGCAGGTTGATGTAGTGTCATCACCAAACTTTACTAGCAGGTTGGTGTAGTGTCATCACCAAACTTTACTAGCAGGTTGGTGTAGTGTCATCACCTAGCAGGTTGATGTAGTGTCATCACTAAACTTTACTAGCAGGTTGGTGTAGTGTCATCACCAAACTTTACTAGCAGGTTGGTGTAGTGTCATCACCAAACTTTACTAGCAGATTGCAGTGTAGTGTCATCACCAAACTTTACTAGCAGGTTGGTGTAGTGTCATCACCAAACTTTACTAGCAGGTTGATGTAGTGTCATCACCAAACTTTACTAGCAGGTTGATGTAGTGTCATCACCAAACTTTACTAGCAGGTTGATGTAGTGTCATCACCAAACTTTACTAGCAGGTTGATGTAGTGTCATCACCAAACTTTACTAGCAGGTTAGTGTAGTGTCATCACCAAACTTTAGTAGCAGGTTGGTGTAGTGTCATCACCAAACTTTACTAGCAGGTTGATGTAGTGTCATCACCAAACCTTACTAGCAGGTTGATGTAGTGTCATCACCAAACTTTACTAGCAGGTTGATGTAGTGTCATCACCAAACTTTACTAGCAGGTTGATGTAGTGTCATCACCAAACTTTACTAGCAGGTTGGTGTAGTGTCATCACCAAACTTTACTAGCAGGTTGATGTAGTGTCATCACCAAACTTTACTAGCAGGTTGATGTAGTGTCATCACCAAACTTTACTAGCAGGTTGATGTAGTGTCATCACCAAACTTTACTAGCAGGTTGGTGTAGTGTCATCACCAAACTTTACTAGCAGGTTGGTGTAGTGTCATCACCAAACTTTACTAGCAGGTTGGTGTAGTGTCATCACCAAACTTTACTAGCAGGTTGATGTAGTGTCATCACCAAACCTTACTAGCAGGTTGGTGTAGTGTCATCACCAAACTTTACTATCAGGTTGGTGTAGTGTCATCACCAAACTTTACTATCACCAAACTTTACAGCAGGTTGATGTAGTGTCATCACCAAACTTTACTAGCAGGTTGGTGTAGTGTCATCACCAAACTTTACTATCAGGTTGGTGTAGTGTCATCACCTAGCAGGTTGATGTAGTGTCATCACTAAACTTTACTAACAGGATGATGTAGTGTCATCACCAAACTTTACTAGCAGGTTGATGTAGTGTCATCACCAAACTTTACTAGCAGGTTGGTGTAGTGTCATCACCAAACTTTACTAGCAGGTTGGTGTAGTGTCATCACCAAACTTTACTAGCAGGTTGGTGTAGTGTCATCACCAAACTTTACTAGCAGGTTGGTGTAGTGTCATCACCAAACTTTACTAGCAGGTTGGTGTAGTGTCATCACCAAACTTTACTAGCAGGTTGGTGTAGTGTCATCACCAAACTTTACTAGCAGGTTGATGTAGTGTCATCACCAAACTTTACTAGCAGGTTGGTGTAGTGTCATCACCAAACTTTACTAGCAGGTTAGTGTGTAGTGTCATC
Organism: Tachypleus tridentatus; assembly: GCF_004210375.1. Taxonomy (NCBI): domain Eukaryota; kingdom Metazoa; phylum Arthropoda; class Merostomata; order Xiphosura; family Limulidae; genus Tachypleus; species Tachypleus tridentatus. The sequence continues at coordinate 52,913,454 of NC_134829.1, read as the reverse complement.
ACCAAACTTTACTAGCAGGTTGATGTAGTGTCATCACCAAACTTTACTAGCAGGTTGATGTAGTGTCATCACCAAACTTTACTAGCAGGTTGGTGTAGTGTCATCACCAAACTTTACTAGCAGGTTGGTGTAGTGTCATCACCAAACTTTACTAGCAGGTTGATGTAGTGTCATCACCAAACTTTACTAGCAGGTTGGTGTAGTGTCATCACCAAACTTTACTAGCAGGTTGGTGTAGTGTCATCACCAAACTTTACTAGCAGGTTGATGTAGTGTCATCACCAAACTTTACTAGCAGGTTGGTGTAGTGTCATCACCAAACTTTACTAGCAGGTTGGTGTAGTGTCATCACCAAACTTTACTAGCAGGTTGGTGTAGTGTCATCACCAAACTTTACTAGCAGGTTGGTGTAGTGTCATCACCAAACTTTACTAGCAGGTTGGTGTAGTGTCATCACCAAACTTTACTAGCAGGTTGATGTAGTGTCATCACCAAACTTTACTAGCAGGTTGGTGTAGTGTCATCACCAAACTTTACTAGCAGGTTGATGTAGTGTCATCACCAAACTTTACTAGCTAGGCAGGTTGGTGTAGTGTCATCACCAAACTTTACTAGCAGGTTGGTGTAGTGTCATCACCAAACTTTACTAGCAGGTTGGTGTAGTGTCATCACCAAACTTTACTAGCAGGTTGGTGTAGTGTCATCACCAAACTTTACTAGCAGGTTGGTGTAGTGTCATCACCAAACTTTACTAGCAGGTTGATGTAGTGTCATCACCAAACTTTACTAGCAGGTTGATGTAGTGTCATCACCAAACTTTACTAGCAGGTTGGTGTAGTGTCATCACCAAACTTTACTAGCAGGTTGTAGTGTAGTGTCATCACCAAACTTTACTAGCAGGTTGGTGTAGTGTCATCACCAAACTTTACTAGCAGGTTGGATGTAGTGTCATCACCAAACTTTACTAGCAGGTTGATGTAGTGTCATCACCAAACTTTACTAGCAGGTTGATGTAGTGTCATCACCAAACTTTACTAGGTTGTCATCACCAAACTTTACTAGTGTCATCACCAAACTTTTACTAGCAGGTTGATGTAGTGTCATCACCAAACTTTACTAGCAGGTTGATGTAGTGTCATCACCAAACTTTACTAGCAGGTTGGTGTAGTGTCATCACCAAACTTTACTAGCAGGTTGATGTAGTGTCATCACCAAACTTTACTAGCAGGTTGATGTAGTGTCATCACCAAACTTTACTAGCAGGTTGATGTAGTGTCATCACCAAACTTTACTAGCAGGTTGATGTAGTGTCATCACCAAACTTTACTAGCAGGTTGGTGTAGTGTCATCACCAAACTTTACTAGCAGGTTGGTGTAGTGTCATCACCAAACTTTACTAGCAGGTTGGTGTAGTGTCATCACCAAACTTTACTAGCAGGTTGATGTAGTGTCATCACCAAACTTTACTAGCAGGTTGGTGTAGTGTCATCACCAAACTTTACTAGCAGGTTGATGTAGTGTCATCACCAAACTTTACTAGCAGGTTGATGTAGTGTCATCACCAAACTTTACTAGCAGGTTGGTGTAGTGTCATCACCAAACTTTACTAGCAGGTTGGTGTAGTGTCATCACCAAACTTTACTAGCAGGTTGATGTAGTGTCATCACCAAACTTTACTAGCAGGTTGATGTAGTGTCATCACCAAACTTTACTAGCAGGTTGATGTAGTGTCATCACCAAACTTTACTAGCAGGTTGATGTAGTGTCATCACCAAACTTTACTAGCAGGTTGATGTAGTGTCATCACCAAACTTTACTAGCAGGTTGGTGTAGTGTCATCACCAAACTTTACTAGCAGGTTGATGTAGTGTCATCACCAAACTTTACTAGCAGGTTGATGTAGTGTCATCACCAAACTTTACTAGCAGGTTGGTGTAGTGTCATCACCAAACTTTACTAGCAGGTTGATGTAGTGTCATCACCAAACTTTACTAGCAGGTTGATGTAGTGTCATCACCAAACTTTACTAGCAGGTTGATGTAGTGTCATCACCAAACTTTACTAGCAGGTTGGTGTAGTGTCATCACCAAACTTTACTAGCAGGTTGATGTAGTGTCATCACCAAACTTTACTAGCAGGTTGTGTAGTGTCATCACCAAACTTTACTAGCAGGTTGATGTAGTGTCATCACCAAACTTTACTAGCAGGTTGGTGTAGTGTCATCACCAAACTTTACTAGCAGGTTGATGTAGTGTCATCACCAAACTTTACTAGCAGGTTGATGTAGTGTCATCACCAAACTTTACTAGCAGGTTGATGTAGTGTCATCACCAAACTTTACTAGCAGGTTGATGTAGTGTCATCACCAAACTTTACTAGCAGGTTGATGTAGTGTCATCACCAAACTTTACTAGCAGGTTGGTGTAGTGTCATCACCAAACTTTACTAGCAGGTTGATGTAGTGTCATCACCAAACTTTACTAGCAGGTTGTGTAGTGTCATCACCAAACTTTACTAGCAGGTTGGTGTAGTGTCATCACCAAACTTTACTAGCAGGTTGATGTAGTGTCATCACCAAACTTTACTAGCAGGTTGATGTAGTGTCATCACCAAACTTTACTAGCAGGTTGATGTAGTGTCATCACCAAACTTTACTAGCAGGTTGGTGTAGTGTCATCACCAAACTTTACTAGCAGGTTGGTGTAGTGTCATCACCAAACTTTACTAGCAGGTTGATGTAGTGTCATCACCAAACTTTTGCAGGTTGATGTAGTGTCATCACCAAACTTTACTAGCAGGTTGATGTAGTGTCATCACCAAACTTTACTAGCAGGTTGATGTAGTGTCATCACCAAACTTTACTAGCAGGTTGCAGGTTGTAGTGTCATCACCAAACTTTACTAGCAGGTTGGTGTAGTGTCATCACCAAACTTTACTAGCAGGTTGATGTAGTGTCATCACCAAACTTTACTAGCAGGTTGATGTAGTGTCATCACCAAACTTTACTAGCAGGTTGATGTAGTGTCATCACCAAACTTTACTAGCAGGTTGGTGTAGTGTCATCACCAAACTTTACTAGCAGGTTGATGTAGTGTCATCACCAAACTTTACTAGCAGGTTGATGTAGTGTCATCACCAAACTTTACTAGCAGGTTGGTGTAGTGTCATCACCAAACTTTACTAGCAGGTTGGTGTAGTGTCATCACCAAACTTTACTAGCAGGTTGATGTAGTGTCATCACCAAACTTTACTAGCAGGTTGATGTAGTGTCATCACCAAACTTTACTAGCAGGTTGGTGTAGTGTCATCACCAAACTTTACTAGCAGGTTGGTGTAGTGTCATCACCAAACTTTACTAGCAGGTTGGTGTAGTGTCATCACCAAACTTTACTAGCAGGTTGGTGTAGTGTCATCACCAAACTTTACTAGCAGGTTGGTGTAGTGTCATCACCAAACTTTACTAGCAGGTTGGTGTAGTGTCATCACCAAACTTTACTAGCAGGTTGGTGTAGTGTCATCACCAAACTTTACTAGCAGGTTGGTGTAGTGTCATCACCAAACTTTACTAGCAGGTTAGTGTAGTGTCATCACCAAACTTTACTAGCAGGTTGGTGTAGTGTCATCACCAAACTTTACTAGCAGGTTGGTGTAGTGTCATCACCAAACTTTACTAGCAGGTTGGTGTAGTGTCATCACCAAACTTTACTAGCAGGTTGGTGTAGTGTCATCACCAAACTTTACTAGCAGGTTGGTGTAGTGTCATCACCAAACTTTACTAGCAGGTTGGTGTAGTGTCATCACCAAACTTTACTAGCAGGTTGGTGTAGTGTCATCACCAAACTTTACTAGCAGGTTGATGTAGTGTCATCACCAAACTTTACTAGCAGGTTGGTGTAGTGTCATCACCAAACTTTACTAGCAGGTTGGTGTAGTGTCATCACCAAACTTTACTAGCAGGTTGATGTAGTGTCATCACCAAACTTTACTAGCAGGTTGATGTAGTGTCATCACCAAACTTTACTAGCAGGTTGGTGTAGTGTCATCACCAAACTTTACTAGCAGGTTGATGTAGTGTCATCACCAAACTTTACTAGCAGGTTGGTGTAGTGTCATCACCAAACTTTACTAGCAGGTTGGTGTAGTGTCATCACCAAACTTTACTAGCAGGTTGGTGTAGTGTCATCACCAAACTTTACTAGCAGGTTGGTGTAGTGTCATCACCAAACTTTACTAGCAGGTTGGTGTAGTGTCATCACCAAACTTTACTAGCAGGTTGTGTAGTGTCATCACCAAACTTTACTAGCAGGTTGGTGTAGTGTCATCACCAAACTTTACTAGCAGGTTGATGTAGTGTCATCACCAAACTTTACTAGCAGGTTGATGTAGTGTCATCACCAAACTTTACTAGCAGGTTGTGTAGTGTCATCACCAAACTTTACTAGCAGGTTGGTGTAGTGTCATCACCAAACTTTACTAGCAGGTTGGTGTAGTGTCATCACCAAACTTTACTAGCAGGTTGGTGTAGTGTCATCACCAAACTTTACTAGCAGGTTGATGTAGTGTCATCACCAAACTTTACTAGCAGGTTGGTGTAGTGTCATCACCAAACTTTACTAGCAGGTTGGTGTAGTGTCATCACCAAACTTTAGCAGGTTGATGTAGTGTCATCACCAAACAGGTTGATGTAGTGTCATCACCAAACTTTCACCAAACTTTCACTAGCAGGTTGGTGTAGTGTCATCACCAAACTTTACTAGCAGGTTGGTGTAGTGTCATCACCAAACTTTACTAGCAGGTTGGTGTAGTGTCATCACCAAACTTTACTAGCAGGTTGGTGTAGTGTCATCACCAAACTTTACTAGCAGGTTGATGTAGTGTCATCACCAAACTTTACTAGCAGGTTGATGTAGTGTCATCACCAAACTTTACTAGCAGGTTGGTGTAGTGTCATCACCAAACTTTACTAGCAGGTTGGTGTAGTGTCATCACCAAACTTTACTAGCAGGTTGGTGTAGTGTCATCACCAAACTTTACTAGCAGGTTGGTGTAGTGTCATCACCAAACTTTACTAGCAGGTTGATGTAGTGTCATCACCAAACTTTACTAGCAGGTTGATGTAGTGTCATCACCAAACTTTACTAGCAGGTTGGTGTAGTGTCATCACCAAACTTTACTAGCAGGTTGGTGTAGTGTCATCACCAAACTTTACTAGCAGGTTGATGTAGTGTCATCACCAAACTTTACTAGCAGGTTGATGTAGTGTCATCACCAAACTTTACTAGCAGGTTGTTGATGTAGTGTCATCACCAAACTTTACTAGCAGGTTGGTGTAGTGTCACCAAACTTTACTAGCAGGTTGATGTAGTGTCATCACCAAACTTTACTAGCAGGTTGATGTAGTGTCATCACCAAACTTTACTAGCAGGTTGATGTAGTGTCATCACCAAACTTTACTAGCAGGTTGATGTAGTGTCATCACCAAACTTTACTAGCAGGTTGATGTAGTGTCATCACCAAACTTTACTAGCAGGTTGATGTAGTGTCATCACCAAACTTTACTAGCAGGTTGATGTAGTGTCATCACCAAACTTTACTAGCAGGTTGGTGTAGTGTCATCACCAAACTTTACTAGCAGGTTGATGTAGTGTCATCACCAAACTTTACTAGCAGGTTGATGTAGTGTCATCACCAAACTTTACTAGCAGGTTGGTGTAGTGTCATCACCAAACTTTACTAGCAGGTTGGTGTAGTGTCATCACCAAACTTTACTAGCAGGTTGATGTAGTGTCATCACCAAACTTTACTAGCAGGTTGATGTAGTGTCATCACCAAACTTTACTAGCAGGTTGATGTAGTGTCATCACCAAACTTTACTAGCAGGTTGGTGTAGTGTCATCACCAAACTTTACTAGCAGGTTGATGTAGTGTCATCACCAAACTTTACTAGCAGGTTGGTGTAGTGTCATCACCAAACTTTACTAGCAGGTTGGTGTAGTGTCATCACCAAACTTTACTAGCAGGTTGATGTAGTGTCATCACCAAACTTTACTAGCAGGTTGATGTAGTGTCATCACCAAACTTTACTAGCAGGTTGGTGTAGTGTCATCACCAAACTTTACTAGCAGGTTGATGTAGTGTCATCACCAAACTTTACTAGCAGGTTGATGTAGTGTCATCACCAAACTTTACTAGCAGGTTGATGTAGTGTCATCACCAGTGTCATCACCAAACTTTAGCAGGTTGATGTAGCAGGTTGGTGTAGTGTCATCACCAAACTTTACTAGCAGGTTGGTGTAGTGTCATCACCAAACTTTACTAGCAGGTTGGTGTAGTGTCATCACCAAACTTTACTAGCAGGTTGATGTAGTGTCATCACCAAACTTTACTAGCAGGTTGATGTAGTGTCATCACCAAACTTTACTAGCAGGTTGATGTAGTGTCATCACCAAACTTTACTAGCAGGTTGGTGTAGTGTCATCACCAAACTTTACTAGCAGGTTGATGTAGTGTCATCACCAAACTTTACTAGCAGGTTGATGTAGTGTCATCACCAAACTTTACTAGCAGGTTGGTGTAGTGTCATCACCAAACTTTACTAGCAGGTTGGTGTAGTGTCATCACCAAACTTTACTAGCAGGTTGATGTAGTGTCATCACAAACTTTAAAGGTTTTACTAGCAGGTTGATGTAGTGTCATCACCAAACTTTACTAGCAGGTTGGTGTAGTGTCATCACCAAACTTTACTAGCAGGTTGGTGTAGTGTCATCACCAAACTTTACTAGCAGGTTGGTGTAGTGTCATCACCAAACTTTACTAGCAGGTTGGTGTAGTGTCATCACCAAACTTTACTAGCAGGTTGATGTAGTGTCATCACCAAACTTTACTAGCAGGTTGGTGTAGTGTCATCACCAAACTTTACTAGCAGGTTGATGTAGTGTCATCACCAAACTTTACTAGCAGGTTGGTGTAGTGTCATCACCAAACTTTACTGGCAGGTTGGTGTAACCTCATCACCAAACACTAAGGTTGGTGTAGTGTCATCACCAAACTTTACTAGCAGGTTGATGTAGTGTCATCACCAAACTTTACTAGCAGGTTGGTGTAGTGTCATCACCAAACTTTACTAGCAGGTTAGTGTAGTGTCATCACCAAACTTTACTAGCAGGTTGATGTAGTGTCATCACCAAACTTTACTAGCAGGTTGATGTAGTGTCATCACCAAACTTTACTAGCAGGTTGGTGTAGTGTCATCACCAAACTTTACTAGCAGGTTGGTGTAGTGTCATCACCAAACTTTACTAGCAGGTTGGTGTAGTGTCATCACCAAACTTTACTAGCAGGTTGGTGTAGTGTCATCACCAAACTTTACTAGCAGGTTGGTGTAGTGTCATCACCAAACTTTACTAGGAGGTTAGTGTAGTGTCATCACCAAACTTTACTAGCAGGTTGATGTAGTGTCATCACCAAACTTTACTAGCAGGTTGGTGTAGTGTCATCACCAAACTTTACTAGCAGGTTGGTGTAGTGTCATCACCAAACTTTACTAGCAGGTTGGTGTAGTGTCATCACCAAACTTTACTACCAAACTTTACAGCAGGTTGGTGTAGTGTCATCACCAAACTTTACTAGCAGGTTGATGTAGTGTCATCACCAAACTTTACTAGCAGGTTGATGTAGTGTCATCACCAAACTTTACTAGCAGGTTGGTGGTGTAGTGTCATCACCAAACTTTACTAGCAGGTTGGTGTAGTGTCATCACCAAACTTTACTAGCAGGTTGATGTAGTGTCATCACCAAACTTTACTAGCAGGTTGGTGTAGTGTCATCACCAAACTTTACTGGCAGGTTGGTGTAGTGTCATCACCAAACTTTACTAGCAGGTTGATGTAGTGTCATCACCAAACTTTACTAGCAGGTTGGTGTAGTGTCATCACCAAACTTTACTAGCAGGTTGGTGTAGTGTCATCACCAAACTTTACTAGCAGGTTGATGTAGTGTCATCACCAAACTTTACTAGCAGGTTGGTGTAGTGTCATCACCAAACTTTACTAGCAGGTTGATGTAGTGTCATCACCAAACTTTACTAGCAGGTTGATGTAGTGTCATCACCAAACTTTACTAGCAGGTTGATGTAGTGTCATCACCAAACTTTACTAGCAGGTTGGTGTAGTGTCATCACCAAACTTTACTAGCAGGTTGGTGTAGTGTCATCACCAAACTTTACTAGCAGGTTGGTGTAGTGTCATCACCAAACTTTACTAGCAGGTTGATGTAGTGTCATCACCAAACTTTACTAGCAGGTTGATGTAGTGTCATCACCAAACTTTACTAGCAGGTTGATGTAGTGTCATCACCAAACTTTACTAGCAGGTTGATGTAGTGTCATCACCAAACTTTACTAGCAGGTTGGTGTAGTGTCATCACCAAACTTTACTAGCAGGTTGGTGTAGTGTCATCACCAAACTTTACTAGCAGGTTAGTGTAGTGTCATCACCAAACTTTACTAGCAGATTGATGTAGTGTCATCACCAAACTTTACTAGCAGGTTGGTGTAGTGTCATCACCAAACTTTACTAGGAGGTTAGTGTAGTGTCATCACCAAACTTTACTAGCAGGTTGATGTAGTGTCATCACCAAACTTTACTAGCAGGTTGGTGTAGTGTCATCACCAAACTTTACTAGCAGGTTGATGTAGTGTCATCACCAAACTTTACTAGCAGGTTAGTGTAGTGTCATCACCAAACTTTACTAGCAGGTTAGTGTAGTGTCATCACCAAACTTTACTAGCAGGTTGATGTAGTGTCATCACCAAACTTTACTAGCAGGTTGATGTAGTGTCATCACCAAACTTTACTAGCAGGTTGATGTAGTGTCATCACCAAACTTTACTAGCAGGTTGGTGTAGTGTCATCACCAAACTTTACTAGCAGGTTGATGTAGTGTCATCACCAAACTTTACTAGCAGGTTGGTGTAGTGTCATCACCAAACTTTACTAGCAGGTTGATGTAGTGTCATCACCAAACTTTACTAGCAGGTTGATGTAGTGTCATCACCAAACTTTACTAGCAGGTTAGTGTAGTGTCATCACCAAACTTTACTAGCAGGTTGGTGTAGTGTCATCACCAAACTTTACTAGCAGGTTGATGTAGTGTCATCACCAAACTTTACTAGCAGGTTGATGTAGTGTCATCACCAAACTTTACTAGCAGGTTGGTGTAGTGTCATCACCAAACTTTACTAGCAGGTTGATGTAGTGTCATCACCAAACTTTACTAGCAGGTTGTGTAGTGTCATCACCAAACTTTACTAGCAGGTTGTAGTGTAGTGTCATCACCAAACTTTACTACAGGTTGATGTAGTGTCATCACCAAAGGTTGATGTAGTGTCATCACCAAACTTTACTAGCAGGTTGATGTAGTGTCATCACCAAACTTTACTAGCAGGTTGATGTAGTGTCATCACCAAACTTTACTAGCAGGTTGGTGTAGTGTCATCACCAAACTTTACTAGCAGGTTGGTGTAGTGTCATCACCAAACTTTACTAGCAGGTTGGTGTAGTGTCATCACCAAACTTTACTAGCAGGTTGATGTAGTGTCATCACCAAACTTTACTAGCAGGTTGATGTAGTGTCATCACCAAACTTTACTAGCAGGTTGATGTAGTGTCATCACCAAACTTTACTAGCAGGTTGATGTAGTGTCATCACCAAACTTTACTAGCAGGTTGGTGTAGTGTCATCACCAAACAGGTTGGTGTAGTGTTCACAAGGTTGGTTGATGTAGTGTCATCACCAAACTTTACTAGCAGGTTGATGTAGTGTCATCACCAAACTTTACTAGCAGGTTGATGTAGTGTCATCACCAAACTTTACTAGCAGGTTGGTGTAGTGTCATCACCAAACTTTACTAGCAGGTTGATGTAGTGTCATCACCAAACTTTACTAGCAGGTTGATGTAGTGTCATCACCAAACTTTACTAGCAGGTTGATGTAGTGTCATCACCAAACTTTACTAGCAGGTTGATGTAGTGTCATCACCAAACTTTACTAGCAGGTTGGTGTAGTGTCATCACCAAACTTTACTGGCAGGTTGGTGTAGTGTCATCACCAAACTTTACTAGCAGGTTGATGTAGTGTCATCACCAAACTTTACTAGCAGGTTGATGTAGTGTCATCACCAAACTTTACTAGCAGGTTGTGTAGTGTCATCACCAAACTTTACTAGCAGGTTGGATGTAGTGTCATCACCAAACTTTACTAGCAGGTTGATGTAGTGTCATCACCAAACTTTACTAGCAGGTTGATGTAGTGTCATCACCAAACTTTACTAGCAGGTTGGTGTAGTGTCATCACCAAACTTTACTAGCAGGTTGATGTAGTGTCATCACCAAACTTTACTAGCAGGTTGATGTAGTGTCATCACCAAACTTTACTAGCAGGTTGGTGTAGTGTCATCACCAAACTTTACTAGCAGGTTGATGTAGTGTCATCACCAAACTTTACTAGCAGGTTGATGTAGTGTCATCACCAAACTTTACTAGCAGGTTGATGTAGTGTCATCACCAAACTTTACTAGCAGGTTGGTGTAGTGTCATCACCAAACTTTACTAGCAGGTTGGTGTAGTGTCATCACCAAACTTTACTAGCAGGTTGATGTAGTGTCATCACCAAACTTTACTAGCAGGTTGATGTAGTGTCATCACCAAACTTTACTAGCAGGTTGGTGTAGTGTCATCACCAAACTTTACTAGCAGGTTGGTGTAGTGTCATCACCAAACTTTACTAGCAGGTTGATGTAGTGTCATCACCAAACTTTACTAGCAGGTTGATGTAGTGTCATCACCAAACTTTACTAGCAGGTTGATGTAGTGTCATCACCAAACTTTACTAGCAGGTTGGTGTAGTGTCATCACCAAACTTTACTAGCAGGTTGATGTAGTGTCATCACCAAACTTTACTAGCAGGTTGGTGTAGTGTCATCACCAAACTTTACTAGCAGGTTGATGTAGTGTCATCACCAAACTTTACTAGCAGGTTGGTGTAGTGTCATCACCAAACTTTACTAGCAGGTTGGTGTAGTGTCATCACCAAACTTTACTAGCAGGTTGATGTAGTGTCATCACCAAACTTTACTAGCAGGTTGATGTAGTGTCATCACCAAACTTTACTAGCAGGTTGATGTAGTGTCATCACCAAACTTTACTAGCAGGTTGGTGTAGTGTCATCACCAAACTTTACTAGCAGGTTGGTGTAGTGTCATCACCAAACTTTACTAGCAGGTTGATGTAGTGTCATCACCAAACTTTACTAGCAGGTTGGTGTAGTGTCATCACCAAACTTTACTAGCAGGTTGATGTAGTGTCATCACCAAACTTTACTAGCAGGTTGATGTAGTGTCATCACCAAACTTTACTAGCAGGTTGGTGTAGTGTCATCACCAAACTTTACTAGCAGGTTGGTGTAGTGTCATCACCAAACTTTACTAGCAGGTTGATGTAGTGTCATCACCAAACTTTACTAGCAGGTTGATGTAGTGTCATCACCAAACTTTACTAGCAGGTTGATGTAGTGTCATCACCAAACTTTACTAGCAGGTTGATGTAGTGTCATCACCAAACTTTACTAGCAGGTTGGTGTAGTGTCATCACCAAACTTTACTTGGTGTAGTGTCATCACCAAACAGGTTGGTGTAGTGTCATCACCAAACTTTACTAGCAGGTTGATGTAGTGTCATCACCAAACTTTACTAGCAGGTTGATGTAGTGTCATCACCAAACTTTACTAGCAGGTTGATGTAGTGTCATCACCAAACTTTACTAGCAGGTTGATGTAGTGTCATCACCAAACTTTACTAGCAGGTTGATGTAGTGTCATCACCAAACTTTACTAGCAGGTTGGTGTAGTGTCATCACCAAACTTTACTAGCAGGTTGGTGTAGTGTCATCACCAAACTTTACTGGCAGGTTGGTGTAGTGTCATCACCAAACTTTACTAGCAGGTTGATGTAGTGTCATCACCAAACTTTACTAGCAGGTTGATGTAGTGTCACCAAACATCAGGTTGGTGTAGTGTCATCAAACTTTACTAGCAGGTTAGTGTAGTGTCATCACCAAACTTTACTAGCAGGTTGGTGTAGTGTCATCACCAAACTTTACTAGCAGGTTGGTGTAGTGTCATCACCAAACTTTACTAGCAGATTAGTGTAGTGTCATCACCAAACTTTACTAGCAGGTTGATGTAGTGTCATCACCAAACTTTACTAGCAGGTTGGTGTAGTGTCATCACCAAACTTTACTACAGGTTAGTGTAGTGTCATCACCAAACTTTACTAGTGCAGGTTGGTGTAGTGTCATCACCAAACTTTACTATCAGGTTAGTGTAGTGTCATCACCAAACTTTACTAGCAGGTTGGTGTAGTGTCATCACCAAACTTTACTAGCAGGTTGGTGTAGTGTCATCACCAAACTTTACTAGCAGGTTAGTGTAGTGTCATCACCAAACTTTACTAGCAGGTTGGTGTAGTGTCATCACCAAACTTTACTAGCAGGTTAGTGTAGTGTCATCACCAAACTTTACTAGCAGGTTGATGTAGTGTCATCACCAAACTTTACTAGCAGGTTGATGTAGTGTCATCACCAAACTTTACTAGCAGGTTGATGTAGTGTCATCACCAAACTTTACTAGCAGGTTGGTGTAGTGTCATCACCAAACTTTACTAGCAGGTTGATGTAGTGTCATCACCAAACTTTACTAGCAGGTTGGTGTAGTGTCATCACCAAACTTTACTAGCAGGTTGATGTAGTGTCATCACCAAACTTTACTAGCAGGTTGATGTAGTGTCATCACCAAACTTTACTAGCAGGTTGGTGTAGTGTCATCACCAAACTTTACTAGCAGGTTGGTGTAGTGTCATCACCAAACTTTACTAGCAGGTTGATGTAGTGTCATCACCAAACTTTACTAGCAGGTTGGTGTAGTGTCATCACCAAACTTTACTAGCAGGTTGGTGTAGTGTCATCACCAAACTTTACTAGCAGGTTGATGTAGTGTCATCACCAAACTTTACTAGCAGGTTGGTGTAGTGTCATCACCAAACTTTACTAGCAGGTTGGTGTAGTGTCATCACCAAACTTTACTAGCAGGTTGATGTAGTGTCATCACCAAACTTTACTAGCAGGTTGGTGTAGTGTCATCACCAAACTTTACTAGCAGGTTGGTGTAGTGTCATCACCAAACTTTACTAGCAGGTTGGTGTAGTGTCATCACCAAACTTTACTAGCAGGTTGATGTAGTGTCATCACCAAACTTTACTAGCAGGTTGATGTAGTGTCATCACCAAACTTTACTAGCAGGTTGGTGTAGTGTCATCACCAAACTTTACTAGCAGGTTGATGTAGTGTCATCACCAAACTTTACTAGCAGGTTGATGTAGTGTCATCACCAAACTTTACTAGCAGGTTGATGTAGTGTCATCACCAAACTTTACTAGCAGGTTGGTGTAGTGTCATCACCAAACTTTACTAGTAGGTTGATGTAGTGTCATCAAACTTTACTAGCAGGTTGATGTAGTGTCATCACCAAACTTTACTAGTAGGTTAGTGTAGTGTCATCACCAAACTTTACTAGCAGGTTGATGTAGTGTCATCACCAAACTTTACTAGCAGGTTGGTGTAGTGTCATCACCAAACTTTACTAGCAGGTTGATGTAGTGTCATCACCAAACTTTACTAGCAGGTTGATGTAGTGTCATCACCAAACTTTACTAGCAGGTTGATGTAGTGTCATCACCAAACTTTACTAGCAGGTTGATGTAGTGTCATCACCAAACTTTACTAGCAGGTTGGTGTAGTGCAAAGGTTAGCAGGTTGTAGTGTCATCACCAAACTTTACTAGCAGGTTGGTGTAGTGTCATCACCAAACTTTACTAGCAGGTTGATGTAGTGTCATCACCAAACTTTACTAGCAGGTTGATGTAGTGTCATCACCAAACTTTACTAGCAGGTTGATGTAGTGTCATCACCAAACTTTACTAGCAGGTTGATGTAGTGTCATCACCAAACTTTACTAGCAGGTTGGTGTAGTGTCATCACCAAACTTTACTAGCAGGTTGATGTAGTGTCATCACCAAACTTTACTAGCAGGTTGATGTAGTGTCATCACCAAACTTTACTAGCAGGTTGATGTAGTGTCATCACCAAACTTTACTAGCAGGTTGGTGTAGTGTCATCACCAAACTTTACTAGCAGGTTGGTGTAGTGTCATCACCAAACTTTACTAGCAGGTTGGTGTAGTGTCATCACCAAACTTTACTAGCAGGTTGATGTAGTGTCATCACCAAACTTTACTAGCAGGTTGGTGTAGTGTCATCACCAAACTTTACTAGCAGGTTGATGTAGTGTCATCACCAAACTTTTACAGGTTATGTAGTGTCATCACCAAACTTTTGCAGGTTGATGTAGTGTCATCACCAAACTTTACTAGCAGGTTGGTGTAGTGTCATCACCAAACTTTACTAGCAGGTTGGTGTAGTGTCATCACCAAACTTTACTAGCAGGTTGGTGTAGTGTCATCACCAAACTTTACTAGCAGGTTGGTGTAGTGTCATCACCAAACTTTACTAGCAGGTTGGTGTAGTGTCATCACCAAACTTTACTAGCAGGTTGGTGTAGTGTCATCACCAAACTTTACTAGCAGGTTGATGTAGTGTCATCACCAAACTTTACTAGCAGGTTGATGTAGTGTCATCACCAAACTTTACTAGCATGTAGTGTCATCACCAAACTTTACTAGCAGGTTGATGTAGTGTCATCACCAAACTTTACTAGCAGGTTGGTGTAGTGTCATCACCAAACTTTACTAGCAGGTTGGTGTAGTGTCATCACCAAACTTTACTAGCAGGTTGATGTAGTGTCATCACCAAACTTTACTAGCAGGTTGATGTAGTGTCATCACCAAACTTTACTAGCAGGTTGATGTAGTGTCATCACCAAACTTTACTAGCAGGTTGGTGTAGTGTCATCACCAAACTTTACTAGCAGGTTGGTGTAGTGTCATCACCAAACTTTACTAGCAGGTTGATGTAGTGTCATCACCAAACTTTACTAGCAGGTTGATGTAGTGTCATCACCAAACTAGCAGGTTGATGTAGTTTACTAGCAGGATGTAGTGTCATCACCAAACTTTACTAGCAGGTTGTGTAGTGTCATCACCAAACTTTACTAGCAGGTTGAGTGTAGTGTCATCACCAAACTTTACTAGTAGGTTAGTGTAGTGTCATCACCAAACTTTACTAGCAGGTTGATGTAGTGTCATCACCAAACTTTACTAGCAGGTTGATGTAGTGTCATCACCAAACTTTACTAGCAGGTTGGTGTAGTGTCATCACCAAACTTTACTAGCAGGTTGGTGTAGTGTCATCACCAAACTTTACTAGCAGGTTGATGTAGTGTCATCACCAAACTTTACAGGTTGGTGTAGTGTCATCACCAAACTTTACTAGCAGGTTGATGTAGTGTCATCACCAAACTTTACTAGCAGGTTGATGTAGTGTCATCACCAAACTTTACTAGCAGGTTGTTGTAGTGTCATCACCAAACTTTACTAGCAGGTTGATGTAGTGTCATCACCAAACTTTACTAGCAGGTTGATTTAGTGTCATCACCAAACTTTACTATCAGGTTGTTGTAGTGTCATCACCAAACTTTACTAGCAGTGTTGTCATCACCAAACTTCACCAAAGCTAGCAGGTTGATGTAGTGTCATCACCAAACTTTACTCAGGTTGGTGTAGTGTCATCCAAACTTTACTAGCAGGTTGGTGTAGTGTCATCACCAAACTTTACTAGCAGGTTGATGTAGTGTCATCACCAAACTTTACTAGCAGGTTGATGTAGTGTCATCACTAAACTTTACTAGCAGGTTGATGTAGTGTCATCACCAAACTTTACTAGCAGGTTGATGTAGTGTCATCACCAAACTTTACTAGCAGGTTGATGTAGTGTCATCACCAAACTTTACTAGCAGGTTGGTGTAGTGTCATCACCAAACTTTACTCATCACCAAACTTTACTAGCAGGTTGAGTGTAGTGTCATCACCAAACTTTACTAGCAGGTTGATGTAGTGTCATCACCAAACTTTACTAGCAGGTTGATGTAGTGTCATCACCAAACTTTACTAGCAGGTTGATGTAGTGTCATCACCAAACTTTACTAGCAGGTTGGTGTAGTGTCATCACCAAACTTTACTAGCAGGTTGATGTAGTGTCATCACCAAACTTTACTAGCAGGTTGATGTAGTGTCATCACCAAACTTTACTAGCAGGTTGATGTAGTGTCATCACCAAACTTTACTAGCAGGTTGATGTAGTGTCATCACCAAACTTTACTAGCAATGTAGTGTCATCACCAAACTTTACTAGCAGGTTGGTGTAGTGTCATCACCAAACTTTACTAGCAGGTTGGTGTAGTGTCATCACCAAACTTTACTAGCAGGTTGATGTAGTGTCATCACCAAACTTTACTAGCAGGTTGATGTAGTGTCATCACCAAACTTTACTAGCAGGTTGATGTAGTGTCATCACCAAACTTTACTAGCAGGTTGGTGTAGTGTCATCACCAAACTTTACTAGCAGGTTGATGTAGTGTCATCACCAAACTTTACTAGCAGGTTGATGTAGTGTCATCACCAAACTTTACTAGCAGGTTGATGTAGTGTCATCACCAAACTTTACTAGCAGGTTGATGTAGTGTCATCACCAAACTTTACTAGCAGGTTGGTGTAGTGTCATCACCAAACTTTACTGGCAGGTTGGTGTAGTGTCATCACCAAACTTTACTAGCAGGTTGATGTAGTGTCATCACCAAACTTTACTAGCAGGTTGATGTAGTGTCATCACCAAACTTTACTAGCAGGTTGATGTAGTGTCATCACCAAACTTTACTAGCAGGTTGATGTAGTGTCATCACCAAACTTTACTAGCAGGTTGGTGTAGTGTCATCACCTAGCAGGTTGATGTAGTGTCATCACTAAACTTTACTAACAGGATGATGTAGTGTCATCACCAAACTTTACTAGCAGGTTGATGTAGTGTCATCACCAAACTTTACTAGCAGGTTGATGTAGTGTCATCACCAAACTTTACTAGCAGGTTGATGTAGTGTCATCACCAAACTTTACTAGCAGGTTGGTGTAGTGTCATCACCAAACTTTACTGCAGGTTGATGTAGTGTCATCACCAAACTTTACTAGCAGGTTGATGTAGTGTCATCACCAAACTTTACTAGCAGGTTGGTGTAGTGTCATCACCAAACTTTACTAGCAGGTTGATGTAGTGTCATCACCAAACTTTACTAGCAGGTTGATGTAGTGTCATCACCAAACTTTACTAGCAGGTTGGTGTAGTGTCATCACCAAACTTTACTGGCAGGTTGGTGTAGTGTCATCACCAAACTTTACTGGCAGGTTGGTGTAGTGTCATCACCAAACTTTACTAGGTGTAGGTTGGTGTAGTGTCATCACCAAACTTTACTAGCAGGTTGATGTAGTGTCATCACCAAACTTTACTAGCAGGTTGGTGTAGTGTCATCACCAAACTTTACTAGCAGGTTGGTGTAGTGTCATCACCAAACTTTACTAGCAGGTTGATGTAGTGTCATCACCAAACTTTACTAGCAGGTTGGTGTAGTGTCATCACCAAACTTTACTGGCAGGTTGGTGTAGTGTCATCACCAAACTTTACTAGCAGGTTGATGTAGTGTCATCACCAAACTTTACTAGCAGGTTGGTGTAGTGTCATCACCAAACTTTACTAGCAGGTTGATGTAGTGTCATCACCAAACTTTACTAGCAGGTTGATGTAGTGTCATCACCAAACTTTACTAGCAGGTTAGTGTAGTGTCATCACCAAACTTTACTAGCAGGTTGATGTAGTGTCATCACCAAACTTTACAGGTTGGTGTAGTGTCATCACCAAACTTTAGCAGGTTGATGTAGTGTCATCACCAAACTTTACTAGCAGGTTGATGTAGTGTCATCACCAAACTTTACTAGCAGGTTGATGTAGTGTCATCACCAAACTTTACTAGCAGGTTGGTGTAGTGTCATCACCAAACTTTACTAGTAGGTTGGTGTAGTGTCATCACCAAACTTTACTAGCAGGTTGGTGTAGTGTCATCACCAAACTTTACTAGCAGGTTGATGTAGTGTCATCACCAAACTTTACTAGCAGTGTTGACTAGGAGGTTGGTGTAGTGTCATCACCAAACTTTACTAGCAGGTTGGTGTAGTGTCATCACCAAACTTTACTAGCAGGTTGGTGTAGTGTCATCACCAAACTTTACTGGCAGGTTGGTGTAGTGTCATCACCAAACTTTACTAGCAGGTTGATGTAGTGTCATCACCAAACTTTACTAGCAGGTTGATGTAGTGTCATCACCAAACTTTACTAGCAGGTTAGTGTAGTGTCATCACCAAACTTTACTAGCAGGTTGATGTAGTGTCATCACCAAACTTTACTAGCAGGTTGATGTAGTGTCATCACCAAACTTTACTAGCAGGTTGATGTAGTGTCATCACCAAACTTTACTAGCAGGTTGGTGTAGTGTCATCACCAAACTTTACTAGCAGGTTGGTGTAGTGTCATCACCAAACTTTACTAGCAGGTTGATGTAGTGTCATCACCAAACTTTACTAGCAGGTTGATGTAGTGTCATCACCAAACTTTACTAGCAGGTTGATGTAGTGTCATCACCAAACTTTACTAGCAGGTTGGTGTAGTGTCATCACCAAACTTTACTAACTTTACTAGCAGGTTGATGTAGTGTCATCACCAAACTTTACTAGCAGGTTGGTGTAGTGTCATCACCAAACTTTACTGGCAGGTTGATGTAGTGTCATCACCAAACTTTACTAGCAGGTTGATGTAGTGTCATCACCAAACTTTCACAAACTTTAGGTTGATGTAGTGTCATCACCAAACTTTACTAGCAGGTTGATGTAGTGTAATCACCAAACTTTACTAGTAGGTTGATGTAGTGTCATCACCAAACTTTACTATCAGGTTGGTGTAGTGTGATCACCTAGCAGGTTGGTGTAGTGTCATCACCAAACTTTACTAGCAGGTTGATGTAGTGTCATCACCAAACTTTACTAGCAGGTTGGTGTAGTGTCATCACCAAACTTTACTGGCAGGTTGATGTAGTGTCATCACCAAACTTTACTAGCAGGTTGATGTAGTGTCATCACCAAACTTTACTAACAGGTTGGTGTAGTGTCATCACCAAAGTTTACTGGCAGGTTGGTGTAACCTCATCACCAAACATTACTAGCAGATTGATGTAGTGTCATCACTAAACTTTACTAGTAGGTTGATGTAGTGTCATCACCAAACTTTACTAGCAGGTTGATGTAGTGTCATCACCAAACTTTACTGGCAGGTTAGTGTAGTGTCATCACCAAACTTTACTGGCAGGTTGGTGTAGTGTCATCACCAAACTTTACTAGCAGGTTGGTGTAGTGTCATCACCAAACTTTACTAGCAGGTTGATGTAGTGTCATCACCAAACTTTACTAGCAGGTTGGTGTAGTGTCATCACCAAACTTTACTAGCAGGTTGATGTAGTGTCATCACCAAACTTTACTAGCAGGTTGGTGTAGTGTCATCACCAAACTTTACTAGCAGGTTGATGTAGTGTCATCACCAAACTTTACTAGCAGGTTGGTGTAGTGTCATCACCAAACTTTACTAGTAGGTTGGTGTAGTGTCATCACCAAACTTTACTAGCAGGTTGGTGTAGTGTCATCACCAAACTTTACTAGCAGGTTGGTGTAGTGTCATCACCAAACTTTACTAGCAGGTTAGTGTAGTGTCATCACCAAACTTTACTAGCAGGTTGATGTAGTGTCATCACCAAACTTTACTAGCAGGTTGATGTAGTGTCATCACCAAACTTTACTAGCAGGTTGATGTAGTGTCATCACCAAACTTCATCACCAAACTTTACAGGTAGGTTGATGTAGTGTCATCACCAAACTTTACTAGCAGGTTGATGTAGTGTCATCACCAAACTTTACTAGCAGGTTGATGTAGTGTCATCACCAAACTTTACTAGCAGGTTGGTATAGTGTCATCACCAAACTTTACTATCAGGTTGATGTAGTGTCATCACCAAACTTCTCTAGCAGGTTGATGTAGTGTCATCACCAAACTTTACTAGCAGGTTGATGTAGTGTCATCAACAAACTTTACTAGCAGGTTATGTAGTGTCATCACCAAACTTTACTAGCAGGTTGATGTAGTGTCATCACCAAACTTTACTAGCAGGTTGGTTTAGTGTCATCACCAAGCTTTACTAGCAGGTTGATGTAGTGTCATCACCAAACTTTACTAGCAGGTTGGTATAGTGTCATCACCAAGCTTTACTATCAGGTTGATGTAGTGTCATCACCAAACTTTACTAGCAGGTTGATGTAGTGTCATCACCAAACTTTACTAGCAGGTTGGTATAGTGTCATCACCAAACTTTACTAGCAGGTTAGTGTAGTGTCATCACCAAACTTTACTAGCAGGTTGATGTAGTGTCATCACCAAACTTTACTAGCAGGTTGGTGTAGTGTCATCACCAAACTTTACTAGCAGGTTGATGTAGTGTCATCACCAAACCTTACTAGCAGGTTGGTGTAGTGTCATCACCAAACTTTACTATCAGGTTAGTGTAGTGTCATCACCAAACTTTACTAGCAGGTTGATGTAGTGTCATCACCAAACTTTACTAGCAGGTTGGTTTTGTGTCATCACCAAGCTTTACTAGCAGGTTGATGTAGTGTCATCAACAAACTTTACTATCAGGTTGATGTAGTGTCATCAACAAACTTTACTAGCAGGTTGGTATTGTGTCATCACCAAACTTTACTTGCAGGTTAATGTTGTGTCATAACAAAACTTTACTTGCAGGTTAGTGTTGTGTCATCACCAAACTTTAGTAGCAGGTTGGTGTAGTGTCATCACCAAACTTTACTAGCAGGTTGATGTAGTGTCATCACCAAACCTTACTAGCAGGTTGGTGTAGTGTCATCACCAAACTTTACTAGTAGGTTGGTGTAGTGTCATCACCAAACTTTACTATCAGGTTAGTGTAGTGTCATCACCAAACTTTACTAGCAGGTTGGTGTAGTGTCATCACCAAACTTCACTAGGAGGTTAGTGTAGTGTCATCACCAAACTTTACTAGCAGGTTGATGTAGTGTCATCACCAAACTTTACTAGCAGTTTGATGTAGTGTCATCACCAAACTTTATTAGCAGGTTGGTATAGTGTCATCACCAAACTTCACTAGGAGGTTAGTGTAGTGTCATCACCAAACTTTACTAGCAGGTTGATGTAGTGTCATCACCAAACTTTACTAGCAGGTTGATGTAGTGTCATCACCAAACTTTACTAGCAGGTTGGTATAGTGTCATCACCAAGCTTTACTATCAGGTTGATGTAGTGTCATCACCAAACTTCTCTAGCAGGTTGATGTAGTGTCATCACCAAACTTTACTAGCAGGTTGATGTAGTGTCATCAACAAACTTTACTAGCAGGTTGGTTTTGTGTCATCACCAAACTTTACTATCAGGTTGATGTAGTGTCATCAACAAACTTTACTATCAGGTTGATGTAGTGTCATCAACAAACTTTACTTGCAGGTTAGTGTTGTGTCATAACAAAACTTCACGACTAACATCTAATGATCAGTGTTTAGTTTTAATTTTCTTCCATTTCATGATAACCAACGAGAGCACAAAGAAACAAACAAACACACGAAATCTTCATTGAATGATAATAACTTTTAAAACATTGAATTTGTTGGCAAGTTTAGAAAACTCACATAATGTCACAGTTTTTAATGGTGTTCTGGAAAACTCCTATGTTCGATAGAGATAGCAAAATGAGTTCGACTTTACCATCTGATATATAAACTACACGTACAGGATTCGAGTATTTTGACATCAAGATAAAATCCTGCAGCAGTTTTGGAACACGTTGTTGTATTTCATTAGCCAACGTCCAAAATACTTTAACCGCGTATTTCAAAGGACATTATATTAAATAAATATAGAAATTATCACTTAGGTGCAACGAAACTACCTGTCATTTCGCATGTTTGTTCCTTCACGAATGCTACAATATATCCTAAACTTCAATGAACAAATTCAGTGAAAGGTTCGTTATTCAGTGTCTAAGCCCTTTTCTTCTGTCCCACTTAATATTTGTTTATTCTAGGTCTAAACCCCTAAGGTGAGTCCCACTTAATACTTTGTTGTTCAAAGTGTGAACCCTTGTCTTGTGCCACACCTAACAGTCAGTTTTTCAAGGTACAAACTCTGGTCTTGTGTTTCACTTAATAGTCGGTTGTTTTGGATAAAACCAGGGTTATCTGTCTCATTTAATGGATGGTTATTCGGGGTCTATACCTATGTTTTTTGCCTTACTTAATAGATGTTTGTTAAAGGTATAAACCCCTCTCTAATGTTCCACTTCATAAGTGGTTGTTCCAGGTATAAACTCAGTCTTGTGTCCTATTCAACCGTTTCTTTATCGGGATTTCAGCTCTCAATGTTTTGTCCCATTTAATAATTGGTTGTTCAAGGTATTAGCACTCGCCTCGTGTCTCACTTAAAAGTTGGTTGTTCAGACACACACATACACACGTTCCACAGAATAATTTGTTCTTTGAAGTGTAATTCCTTGTCTTGCGACTCAAATAATATTCATATGTTTGAGGCCTAAGTTATAGTTCGCTTAATGTTCTATCCAAATATCTTAAACACTCACCGACTTCTCAGGATTGGATGTTTAAATATAAACCGTGAGGAGTCATTTAATGTTTTGAATTTCGCCCAAAGCTTCACGAGGGCTATCTGGGCTAGCCGTTTCTGGTTTAGCAGTGTAAGACCAGAGGGAAGACAGCTAGTCATCACCACCCACTGCCAACTCTTGAGCTACTCTTTTATCAACGAATAGTGGGATTGACCGTTACACTAAAACGCCCTCACTGCTGAAAATGCGACCATGTATGGTGTGACGAAGATTTGAACCCACGCCTCTGCTGTCACGAGGCGATTGCCTTAACCAACTGGCCACGCAGGACCTATTTGATGTTTTAACCGAGTGTTGAATGAACATTGTGTTTTACTTAAAGTATTGCTGTACGGCTGTAGTTATCACTATACGTAGTTTACTAATCCTTACCTGTGTACAGATACCACTTATGTTCGAATATTGTTCACAGTCTCAGTGTTGTAGCACGTTAAACTGTTACACTACATCAATGTAACACCAGTCAATGTTCGTATAGTGTTCACTATCTCAGTGTAGTAACAGATTAAACTATTATAGTACATCAGTGTAGCTCCGGTCAACGTTCGTATATTGTTTATCATCTCAGTGTAGTTGAAGTTTAAACTGTTATAGTACATTAGCATAGCAACAGCCATTGTTTGCATATTGTTCATTATCTCAGTGTCGTAACAGATTAAAATGTTACACTACATCAATGTAATACCAGCCATTATTTGTATAATGTTCACCATCTAAGTGCAGTTGAAGTTTAAACTTTTAAACTACGATACTATTTCAGTCAATTCGTTGTGTCTATAGGAACTTATCTTGTTTTATCAACTTTCCGTGTGTTGTCCCTTCGATTGATTTCTTTTATACGGGAGTTCCTGACAAACCATAAGACTGAAGTGTGTTTAACAAAAAATAATAATCATTTTATTCATAAAAACTATAATACATGAAGCACTTGTTATCTTAATGATGACTGAAAGTCACTTAGGTTTATTCGTAAGAAGTTTTCTCAGTTGAATATCATCTGTACAATGGTTCTTCATAGTATTCAAAGTGAGGAAGTAATTCTAGTAGTTGACTTCTTACTGGAAACCAAAATAATAATTATTAAAACATGACTTTTATTCAAAACAGTGAATAAATCAACTTGATTTCGAATCTAGACAATTCATAAACCTTTCTAAGTACGCTTAGTGTATATCATCAACCAAAGTAACGTTGCGTTCTTGGGCAAATTTTCAATCTACTGTAGACATGAACAGAATAAAATCTAATGAACTTCCATAAGACAAGCAAGCCACTCATAACATCAATTATCCTTGGTGGACTGAGCAGATAACCCGATCTGGATTTGCTATAAGAAAATACAAACACACATACCCACTCATAACAAGATTATATAAGAACTCTTGTTAGCTTTCAATTAGACGTTCGATATCTTTCTTTGGGAGCTTCAGTACAAATGTTGAAAAAGTTAAATCTGAGAAAGGCTTACTTACCCAGGAACCATAACCACCTTTGCCACCACCTCCGAAACTACTTCCACCACCATAGCCACCACTGCTGCTGCTGGTGCCATAACCTCCACCTCCGAAGCTGCTTCCACCACCATAACCACTCCCACCAAATCCTCCTCCAAGGCTGAGACCTCCAAAACCACCACCACCATGGCCTACATCCCCATGACCTCCACCACCGCCTCCTACAAGTCCTAAAATAGTTATGCCACCGATGCTACCACTTCCATCACCATAACCACCTCCTCCAATGTCACCATAACCACCTCCTCCAATACCACCATAACCACCTCCACCACCTCCTTTGCCACCAGTAGCAATGGAAATAGGAATGGCTAGAAGTGTGATTGTATGTCCACCGTTACCAAATCCTCCAAATCCACCTCCACCAAATCCGCCTCCGCTAATTCCACCATAGCCACCACTACCAAATCCTCCTCCGTAACCACCACTGCTAAAGCCTCCACCATAACCGCCACTACTAAACCCTCCGCTACTTCCACCGTAACCAGAGGCTTCAGCTTGGAGATCATCCGATTCCGCGGTTTCGCTCGCTTTTACGGTTTCGTCAGCTCTCGAAACGAAAAGCAGGATGTTCATAGAGAGCAATACAAGTTCCTGGAAGAAACGTTAGAGAAATGTATTGATGAGCTACGTGTCATATAATATCTTTTATAGATGGTTGTTTAACTTGGGTAGTTGAATGGATGTTTGTATTACATAAAACGTTGTTTTAGTTCTGTAAATTAAACACGTTCAAAATTATTAAGTTTAAACTACTTTTTATAATTATCCTTAACGTTTATCAAGTTCATTAAAATGTCAGAAAGAATGAATGAATTATGAGAGAAACAGGTAAGACGGTTAATGTGTAACTACACTGTTATTATTGGTTACTGTGTAGTTACACTGTTATTATTGGTTACTGTGTAGTTATACTGTTATTATTGGTTACTGTGTAGTTACACTGTTATTATTGGCTACTGTGTAGTTACACTGTTATTATTGGTTAGTAACATGTTACGTAAAAACCTTACCTCCTCACCGGTAGATCATCGTTAGGTTTAATGGTTTGTGTAGCTGAATTTCCTAACAGTGAGGTGCATTGGATACCCCGGTCATTGTGTAGTTTTATGACTTACAACAACACAACTGTTGAGTAACAATTGTGCGATAGGAGATAGTCATAGTCAAGATTGTAATATTTGATTACCATTGTAATTTAAGGAATGGAAACATGATTGTGTGAACCAAAAAGTGCACTATAGAACGTTGTTATATATTTAAATAATACAATCGAAGTAGAGATGACGTGTAGTGTCGATTACAACTAATAGATGGTAGCACATTCGTAATTTAACTTGAATTTGAAAGAGATGAGGTTAACTTACCTTCCTAGATAGCATCTTCGATGTTTCGAATACGACTGTCTTCTGACTGCTACTAGGATGGCACAGTCCTATATTTATATGATTCTGAGTTTGATTAAAAGGCGTTAAAAAAAACACTGACCGTATTCCACATAATACACGTGACTTGAATGAATTTTTTAGAAAAAAGAAAGCACCTTAACTTTGTAACATTTTTTGGTATGCGTGTAAATATACAGCGCTTATGACGTCACAATTTGTATTTTTAGTTCCTACCTAATTTCTCAGTCAATAAGAGGAAATGAAACGTGTATTGACCAATAAGAACAGTTTGAACCACACCCACAAGGACAAAATTCAACCTTGTTTGTTCTGGTTTTTGATCCAATAAAGAAACAACTCCCTGTTTTTATTTTGATGATAGGAGAGAAGCCCTGACAAAGACACCCATCGTTTGCTTCAAACAAACTAATGACATGAGCGAAAACTGACGTAGTGTTAGGAGAAGACGCTTGTTGAGTTTTTCTCACAAAGCACACTTGTAATATCCTGTGAAAGTTTCTAGAAAAAAACAAGGTTCATTCACGTATAGATGTATTTATATACGTTAAAATTAATTATATTTACCCATGAGGTTTTGAAGATTATAAGTTATTGGTGTTTATTCTGTTTCTAATTTCACCTTGTTACATACATCCTATTAGATATAGAAACTGGAAGATTTATTATAGAATAAAAAGAAATGAGATAAAATGACTTGGTAAATTACATTAAAACATACCATAATAAAACCGTAGAGTTTTTCCATAAATATGACTGGTTGAAGTACTCTCGTACTTTGTTTTGATAATTACAAAGTTACACGAAACAGTTTAATTCCACGTAACATTATTAATTAACTACAACGACTATACGCTAGTGAGGAAGAATATGAAAGAGTTGTTTTATATTTTAAAAAATGAAGTAACAGAAGTAAAAAAAAATTGCTCAAATATAAAAGAAATATACAAGTTACGTGGGGGACGTCGTTAGATAAATAATAGATTCACAGTTATGGCCACTAAACACTGATTATCGGTGTTACCTTTTGTATGAATCATGTCTTTCCATCCAGATGTTTCAAGACACCAAAATGGGTTTTAGAGGCACGTTTCTTGTGTGCCAGTGCCTACGACACCTCTGGGATTATGATCATTAAGCTACTAGTTAAACGTTTTTGTGAGTAAATTAAAATTACGATCATTCATGAAGTGTATTCGTGGCGCATTCATAGAATAAGGATTGGTAAAAATCAGTTAACTTAACGACGTCCGATATATAGAAGAAATAGTGCGTTTTTTTACACTACGTCCCATGTCATATTGGTTAGCAACAAAAGTACCTAACTTGTATAAGAGACTGTGTGTCATGTTTCGTAACATTTGAATTATCTTGATTTATCGTAATGGTAAGAGCCATAAAGTCGTTCGGTAACTGTCTGATTATAGTGACAAGGGTGCAATAGGACAATTAGAGTGCGTGCTTGTGTGGTGAAACCTTATAAGTGTAGTGAATGTTGATATAACAAGCCTAAAGTAAAGACGTTGTGTGGATCACCTAGTCTGAAGCCAAGAGCATAATATTTACCATGGAATTAGAAACATGACATAACAGTCATTTTTAGACTTCTTAAACGTTTCTGTCTCCTGATGGTTCAAGTTTAACTTCGCAAAACTTATTTCAATTAGCTCTAAAATGTGAGGTTAGTGTTTTCTGTGGGGTGAGATGATAGTATTTGCCCTGTAATGTTTGATGGGCTCTAGGGTTGTAACCCGATGTTGTTGTCAGCTTAACTACTGAACGTATGAAATGTACAAACAACAAAAAAGGAAAGATATCTGTTGATTTTATTTATAGTCTGAATCAATTAAAGACGTTTCTCTTTCATTAAAAACGTTGCTAATATACAAACAATAGCTTAAATCAGAAACGATTCGCGTTTAAAACCCACTACACGCATAAGGTTTTGCAGCACTTCCTAACGGTAACCATACCACCCTGACACTCGAATCGCAAAGGGCAGAGAGGAATCAAACTACTGTATCTGAATAAATATATTTTAGGTTTCATGACTCCTCGTATTTCGAGAAACCAAGTGTGACGTAACGCGACGTTTATTGACGTTTTATAAATGCTGCATTTGGTAGAAATCAAGAGGAAATGTTTATACTTTGCTACATCTGATTTTAAATACTCAGAAACTAAATGTTGCAGTCGATTACTCAGTTTTAATAACTAAATTTCTTGGACAAAAATTTCGTTTTTATTTATCCAGCTTATCTTCTATTTTAAAATATTATATTAATTACATTTCTTATCTGAAGGGTTTGATATTTTACCTTTGTTAATAGTTTTAAGAAACACGTATGTTTAAAGTTTGTTTAACTGTCTTATTAGTTTTACTCCAACCAACGCATAACAAAAGTTTATTACATATTATATGTGTCCAGCACAACGGTAAGTTTACAGATTTACAACGCTAAAATCAGGGATTCGATTCCCCTCAATAGGTTTAGCAGATAAACCGATGTGGCTTTGCTGTAATTTAATTTAATATATTTTCCGCCTGCAAAGTTTACTTACGGAAAATAAAACTACACTGAAACTCATTCTGCACGGACCCGGCATGGCCAAATGTGTTAAGGCGTTCGATTCGTAATCTGAGGGTCGCGGGTTCGAATCCCGGTCGCATCAAATATGCTCGCCCTTTCAGCCGTGGGGGCATTACAATGTGACGGTCAATCCCACTATTCGTTGGTAAAAGAGTAGCCCAAGAGTTGGCGGTGGGTGGTGATGACTAACTGCCTTCCTTGCCTTACAATCCTTAATTAGGGACCGCTAGCGCAGATAGCCCTCGAGTAGCTCTGCGCGAAATACAAAACAAACAAACAAACATTCTGCTCGTCCAGAGAAACGACAAATTAACAAAAATAAAAGAAATGTTCTGTCTAAAGTTTAAATTTTGCAAGATAATTCAATGTCAGTTTGATTCATTTTTAACTAACCGTATTTGATGGAATTCTAATATTGTTATAATAATTTCAGTTGTTCCCCAGATTTCAATACTTCTTCATATAACAATTATACACTGTTCTTGGTGAACCAAGGTATATCAGCACCACTTTCTTTATTTATTTCGTGTGCTTTTCAATGTTCATGTACGGTTATTCTTCAGCTGTTTCTAGTCAACTCTAGGGCTATTCTTGTCTCTTCGTA
This sequence comes from Tachypleus tridentatus, assembly GCF_004210375.1. NCBI lineage: Eukaryota > Metazoa > Arthropoda > Merostomata > Xiphosura > Limulidae > Tachypleus > Tachypleus tridentatus. Next base: position 52,884,480 of record NC_134829.1, on the reverse strand, counting down.
ATAGTGTGATTTCTACACCAGCTATTATTGATTCATCTTAGCTCATAAACAGTTGATTTCCTTTTACGAGAACACGTGAGAACCACTTATTCTCGCATTTAGTTACAAATTCTAAAAAAGGAGAAAGAAAAATGATCACGTGTGACGTCAGTTTGTGCTTTGTAACTGGTCACAAATTTCTTCATTTGAATTATTGGAAAACAACAATCAATATTTAATTATAAATAAGAGGACAGCCCTAATACACCCACTATCTGATGTGTTTCTAACTCACTATATTTTCTGTATTTTTCAGAGGTCTCTAACTTGTATCAAAGCTACCAAGAAAATCTATTAATCACTTGAGTTCTGAGTTTCTTGTTTGATTATTGCAAGTAGGGAAGAATTTATGTTTTAGCAAAATATTTTAAGAATTTACCGTTTTTCTCATACTCAGTTCTTTAAAATATAAAACGTAAAGAGAGATATTAGTTTACTTATATGACTTACGAGGTCTGTTCAAAAAATACGCGGACTGACGTCATAAAACAAAATGTACTTTATTTAGAAGTTACAGGTCTGGAACCCCTTCAAAGTACTCTCCTCCCCAACACACACACTTATCCCAACGGTGTTTCCACTTGTTGAAACAGTCCTGGTACGCTTCTTTTGTAATGTCCTCCAGCTCCTTCGTCGCATTTGCCTTAATCTCGGGAATCGTCTCAAATCTTCTTCCTTTCAAGGGTCTTTTGAGTTTGGGGAACAAGAAAAAATCGCAAGGAGCAAGTTCAGGTGAGTAGGGGGGGTGGGGAAGAACAGTGATCGAGTGCTTGGCCAAACTCTCACGAGTTCTGAGGGCTGAATTTCGCAGCAACGCGGCGCATCTTCAATTTTTCGGTCAAAATCTCGTAACAAGATCCAACTGATATCCCACACTCTTCAGCAAGCTCCTTGACAGTCAGACGACGATTTGCCCGCACCAGGGTGTCGATTTTGTCGACGTGTGGGTCGTCAGTTGACGTAGAAGGACGTCCAGGACGCTTATCATCTTCAATGGACTGTCGACCATCCTTAAAACGTTCATGCAACTTGAAACATGCCGTACGTTTCATAGCAACATCACCGTAAGCCGTGTTAAGCATAGCAAAAGTTTCAGTCGCAGAGTTTCCAAGTTTAACACAAAATTTCACAGCAAGTCGTTGCTCCTTCAGGTCATTCATTCTGAAATCCGCCAAACGAAAAAATCGCACTTCACTTAAAACCGCGTAGCTAATACACAAATGAAGATATCTGCAATCGGGAAATGGCGTCGTAATCAGCTGATCTGTGCAAACCTAGCGACACCAAGCGGATTCCCCTGGAACCAATTGGAGCCGCGCAGTTCAAACAGTCCGCGAATTTTTTGAACAGCCCTCGTATGAGTTCTTATCCGACTTATCCACGTATGTTAATAAGAGTTTATTCCTACAATTTACTGATGTATATATTACATGTATGTTGGTATTATTTGTATGTATATTATTAGTCACAGTGTTATATTAATATAAGTGAAGTGTTATTCACATAATTTAATCATCATCGTATTAAATATGTTTTATATACATAATGTGCTAAACCATATGTTATGTTTTATACACGTAATGTGCTAAACATTATGTTATGTTTTATACACGTAATGTGCTAAACCATATGTTATGTTTTACATACATAATGTCCTAAACAATGTGTTATGTTTTACATACATAATGTACTTAAGAATGTGTTATGTTTTAAATATGGATAATTTACTAATCCGTACGTTGAATCAATACTTTTATATTTACCTATATTATTCACCATAACTCATGTTCTATATCCTTTAAATACATACTTTCTTATTACACTATTATTATTACTCTTGGTATAAAGATTATTGTCCTTTCATATTCAGACCTGTACCGTGCCTTTTTTCAGAACTTTACTCTGAGAAAGTCTCAACACGGCCCACATTGATCAAAGTCCATAAATACATGAATTAGAAGCAAGATGTTTTAAATTAGTTAACTAGTAGATGCTATTAATCCCAATTATACATTACGTTGACTACCATGAACTTAACAACTTTGTACAGTAATGATATAGTTCATTTTGAAAACTATGTAACATCAAACTAGACTCTCATAGTGGTTTCGTCAATCCGTATATTGTTCACAGTCTCTGTAGTAATTGATTAAACTGTTATAGTACATCAGTGTAGCACCAGACAATGTTAATATATTGTTCACTATCATAGTGTAGTAACAGATTAAACTGTTACACAACATCAATATAACACCAGCCATTGTTCGTATATTGTTCACCATCTCAGTGTAGTAACAGATTAAACTGTTACAGTACATCAATGTAACACCAGCCAATTTTCGTATATTGTTCATCATCTGAGTGTAGTAACAGATTAAACTGTTACACTACATAAATATAACACCAGCCATTGTTTGTATATTGTTCACCATCTCAGTGTAGTAACAGATTAAACTGTTACAGTACATCAATGTAACACCAGCCAATTTTCGTATATTGTTCATTATCTCAGTGTAGTAACAGATTAAACTGTTACACTACATCTATGTAATACCAGCCATTGTTTGTATAACGTTCACCATCTAAGTGCAGTTGAAGTTTAAACTTTTAAACTACGATACTATTTCAGTCAATTTGTTGTGTCTATAGGAACTTATCTTGTTTTATCAACTTTCCGTGTGTTGTCCCTTCGATTGATTTCTTTTATACGGGAGTTCCTGACAAACCATAAGACTGAAGTGTGTTTAACAAAAAATAATAATCATTTTATTCATAAAAACTATAATACATGAAGCACTTGTTATCTTAATGATGGCTGAAAGTCACTTGGGTTTATTCGTAAGAAGTTTTCTCAGTTGAATATCATCTGTACAATGGTTCTTCATAGTATTCAGAGTGAGGAAGTAATTCTAGTAGTTGACTTCTTACTGGAAACCAAAATAATAATTATTAAAACATGACTTTTATTCAAAACAGTGAATAAATCAACTTGATTTTGAATCTAGACAATTCATAAACCTTTCTAAGTACGCTTAGTGTATATCATTAACCAAAGTAACGTTGCGTTCATGGGCAAATTTTCAATCTACTGTAGACATGAACAGGATAAAATCTAATGAACTTCCATAAGACAAGCAAGCCACTCATAACATCAATTATCCTTGGTGGACTGAGCAGATAACCCGATCTGGCTTTGCTATAAGAAAATACAAACACACATACCCACTCATAACAAGATTATATAAGAACTCTTGTTAGCTTTCAATTAGACGTTCGATATCTTTCTTTGGGAGCTTCAGTACAAATGTTGAAAAAGTTAAATCTGAGAAAGGAACTTACCCAGGAACCATAACCACCTTTGCCACCACCACCGAAACTACTTCCACCACCATAGCCACCACTGCTGCTGCTGCTTCCATAACCTCCACCTCCGAAGCTGCTTCCACCACCATAACCACTCCCACCAAATCCTCCTCCAAGGCTGAGACCTCCAAAACCACCACCACCATGGCCTCCACCACCATGACCTCCACCACCGCCTCCTACAAGTCCTAAAAGAGTTATGCCACCGATGTTACCACTTCCACCGCCATAACCACCTCCTCCAATGCCTCCATAACCACCTCCACCGCCTCCTCCAATACCACCATAACCACCTCCACCGCCTCCTTTGCCACCAGTAGCAAGGGAAATAGGAATGGCTAGAAGTGTGATTGTACGTCCACCATTACCAAATCCGCCTCCTCCAAATCCACCTCCACCAAATCCGCCTCCACCAAATCCGCCTCCGCTAATTCCACCATAGCCACCACTACTAAATCCTCCTCCGTAACCACCACTGCTAAAGCCTCCACCATAACCGCCACTACTAAACCCTCCGCTACTTCCACCGTAACCAGAGGCTTCAGCTTGGAGATCATCCGATTCCGCGGTTTCGCTCGCTTTTACGGTTTCGGCAGCTCTCGAAACGAAAAGTAGGATGCTCATAGAGAGCAATATAAGTCCCTGGAAGAAACGTTAGAGAAATGTCATATAATATCTTTTATAGATGGTTGTTTAACTTGGGTAGTTGAATGGATGTTTGTATTACATAAAACGTTGTTTTAGTTCTGTAAATTAAACACGTTCAAAATTATTAAGTTTAAACTACTTTTTATAATTATTATTAACGTTTATCAAGTTTATTAAAATGTCAGAAAGAAAGAATGAATTATGAGAGAAACCGGTAAGACGGTTAATGTGTAGCTACACTGTTATTATTGGTTACTGTGTACTTACACTGTTATTATTGGTTACTGTGTAGTTACACTGTTATTATTGGCTACTGCGTAGTTACACTGTTATTATTGGCTACTGTGTAGTTACACTGTTATTATTGGTTACTGTGTAGTTACACTGTTATTATTGGCTACTGTGTAGTTACACTGTTATTATTGGCTACTGTGTAGTTACACTGTTATTATTGGTTAGTAACATGTTACGAAAGAACGTTACCTCCTCACCGGTAGATCATCGTTAGGTTTAATGGTTTGTGTAGCTGAATTTCCTAACAGTGAGGTGCATTGGATACCCCGGTCATTGTGTAGTTTTATGACTTACAACAACACAACTGTTGAGTAACAATTGTGCGATAGGAGATAGTCATAGTCAAGATTGTAATATTTGATTACCATTGTAATTTAAGGAATGGAAACATGGTTGTGTGAACCAAAAAGTGCACTATAGAACGTTTTTATATATTTAAATAATACAATCGAAAAAAAAAAAGTGATGTCGTGTAGTATCGAATACTATTACTAGATGGTGCCACAATCAATTCATTTTTTTAGAAAGAAATTCAGGTAACTTACCTTCCTTTGAAGCATCTTCACCGATTCAGATGTATTCTGTCTTCTGACTAGGATGGTGCAGTCCTATTTATATGATTCGGAGTTTGGTGCAAATTCCTTAAAAAACACTGACCGTATTCCACATAAAATACGTGACGTGAGCAAAAGTTTAGAACAAAAAAGTGCCTTAAACTTGGTAATTTTTTGTGTCAGCGTGCAGCACTTATGACGTCAAGGTCGGTATTTTTAGTATCTGCCTAATTTTTCAGCCAACAGGAGGAGACAAAACACAAGTAAACCAATGAGAATAGTTTCAATCACACCCACAAAGATAAAATTTAACCATGTCTGTTCTGGTTTTTCATCCAATAAAGAAACAGCTCCCTTTTTGTTTTTTATTGATATGAGATAAAAGAAGGTCTAAAAAAGTCATCCATCGTTTGCTTCAAACAAACTAATGATATGAGAGAAAACTGACGTAGTGCTAGGTGAAGACGCTTGTTGAGTGTTTTTCTCACAAAGCACACTTGTAATATCCTAGAAAAAAACAAGGTTCATTCACGTATACATGTATTTATATACGTTAAAATTAATTATATATACCCATAAGGTTCTTGAAGATTATAAGTTATTGGTGTTTATTCTGTTTCTAATTTCACCTTCTTACATTTTTTCTATTAAATATAGAATCTGGAAGATTTGTTATAGAATAAAAAGAAATGGGATAAAACAAAAATTGGTGCATTAAAACACGCTATAAAACATTAGTTTTTCACTAATATGATTCGTTGAAATTGTGTCTTGAATTTCACGTAAAGCTTCACAGTGGATATCTGTCTACACCTGTCATCCTAAATTTCCTCATTTGGGAAAGTAGCTATTCATCACCTCTCATCACTAACTCTTGGGATACTCTTTTACCCATGAATAGTAGGTTTGACCGACATATTACAACGTCCACACAGCTGAAAAAGGAAGCATGTTTGACTGAAGAGGCAGTCGAGTGCCCTGATCACTATCTCTTGTCAGGCATTGAATTTTGATCACTATTTGTTGTCTTATCAACTGATTTAACCAGCTTATTTTCTATTTTGAAAATATTATATTAATTACTTGTGTTTTCGGGATAGTTTGATGTTTTCCCTCTGCACCTGCCTGGTGGTTAAGGAACTCCACTCGTATTCTGAGGGTCGCGGGTTCGAATCCCCGTCACACCAAACATGCTCGTCCTTTCAGTCGTGGGGGCGTTGTAATATGACGGTCAATCTCGCTATTCGTTGGTAAAAAAGTAGCCCAAGAGTTGGCGGTGGGTGGTGATGGCTAGCTGCCTTCCCTCTAGTCTTACACTGCTAAATTAGGGACGACGAGCGCAGATGGCCCACGTGTAGCTTTGAGCAAAATTCGAACCAAACGAAACCCTGTGTACCTAGTTTTAAAAGTATCGTGTATATATAAAGGTTTGTTAATTGTGTTATGTGTTTTGTTCCTAACAACTCATGTTGTATTTTTTCTCTTGCAAGGTTTGTACGGAAAATAAACATTAAATTGAAACAGAAGCTGCATGTAAAAAGGAAGTTTTTACTGATGCTTTTACTTGATAAGATTGGTTTGAATTTCGCGCAAAGCTACACGAGATCTATCTGCGCTAACCGTCCCTAATTTAGCAGTGTAAGACTAGAGATAAGGCAGCTAGTTATGACCACCCAACGCCAACACTTTGGCTACCCTTTTACCAAAGTATAGTGTGATTGGCCGTCACATTATAACACCCTCACGGCTGAAAAGACAATCATGTTTGGAATGATGGGGATTGGAACCTGCGACTCTCAGATTACGAGTCGCGTGCCTTAACCACCTGGCCATTCCAGGGCTTACTTTATAATATAATTAAATTTAGTGTTAGTTTGATTCATTTTTTACTAACTATATATGATGGAATACTAATTATAATTTCACTAATTAACTATATGTCATCATTGCTTCCACAATAATTAGTTACAGGGAGGTTGTCCCCCTTGTAGTTACAGGAAGGTTGTCCCCCTTGTAGTTACAGGGAGGTTGTACCCCTTGTATATGTTGTTAATTTGACACATCTTTTATTATATAACGGAAAAAAAATGTAAAACTATATACTTTTTGAACGCTCTAGAGTCTAGACGATATCTGTTAACGTTTGACATTAAATTTAACACTGGCTTTCGTAAATATCCGAATTATTTTATTTTAGTAACATTTTCTTATAAAAAAAGTGCTGTACACCTGCTGTAATTTCTTAGAGATTTGTATTTCAACTAATCTATAAAATGATCGGTCAAGTTTCACTGTAATAATCATACATAAAAATGAAACTAAAAATAACACAAACCAGTTTCACAAGTTAGTATTTAGTCATTATTCCCTAGGACGTCAGTACTGCTTCACATCAACATGACACGTTTGTACAGATATTCCTGAGTGATTGACTTCCATCCTTCTCTGAATCCTTCAAAAAATTCATCTTCTGTGTTTGGTCTACTGTCTTTCATTAATCGGTTTAACTGAGCTCATAAATTGTCAGTCTGATTGATATCAGATGATTAACGTGGCTATTCCATAATATCAGTACTCATATTTCTAAGATGTCTTTTATCGACTCCATAATTCCAGGAAAACTTTGCTTCATCATTTTGTAGACTAAATAAAATAAGATCTATAAAACCACACACGGTGCACATTTTTTTCGTGAAACTATGGAACTAAAATCATGAAACGTTTAACTATTCACGAAAACCAGAATTAGAATTAAGATTTGATATCATATCGGAATATACTTCATCAAATTCGTTCCAAAACATATAGTTTTATGCATTGTAATATTATTTAAAGAACCAGATATTAAATTAACAACATATTCAAAAGTCGCCATTTTTCTGTCCACCTCCTGGGTGTACCTCAACTCTTGGGCCATTCTACTCCCTTCATATAGAGGAATTTCAACACCGCTTATTTTGTTGTTAGTTTAGAAATAAGCATAAAGTTACACAATGGACTATCTGTGTTCTGGTCACCACAAGTATCGAAACCCGGTTTTTAGCTGTGTGAGCCCGCAGACATTCCGCTGTGCCACTAAAGGCACACACAACTTATTTCTAGTGCACATAAGGCCACAAATAGCTGACTTTTTTTGCGACAACGGGGCACGAACCAGGGATCCTCTATTCATAATTAGAACATGTTAAAAATGTTAAAATCAGACATATCTTTATTAATTATGACGTCAGTATATGCTTTATCATTAGTCACTAATTTCTTCATTTGAATAATTGAAAAACAGTCATTAATATTGAATTATAAATAAGAAGACAGCCCCCATACTCTCACTATCTGATATGTTTCTAACTCTCTATATTTTCTGTATTTGACTTCTATCAAAGCTACCAAGAAAATCTATGAAATACTTGAATTCTGAGTTTCTTGTTGCATCGTGACTAGCAGGCAAGTATTTAAAGAACATAAGTATTAAAATCCTCACCCATAAAAAAGGGTGCTACTACATGGCACCCACTTATGTTATAGCCAAAAAGTTTTCAAATTTAGCAGTTTCACAGGGTCGGTTGTTTAAAATATAAAACGTAAAGAAATATATTGGTTTACTTGTATGACCTATGAGTTCTTATCTTACTTATCCACGTATGTTAATAAGAGTTTATTTCTACAATTTACTGATGTATATATTACATGTATGTTGGTATTATTTGTATGTATATTATTTGTCACAGTGTTATATTAAAATAATGTGTTAAACCATGTGTTATTTTTATACACATAATGTGCTAAACCATATGTTATGTTTTGTATGCATAATGTGCTAAACCATATGTTATGTTTTATGTACATAATGTGCTGAACCATATATTATGTTTTATGTACATAATGTGCTAAACCATATGTTATGATTTATATACATAATGTGCTAAACCATATGTTATGTTTTATATACACAATGTGCTGAACCATATGTTATGTTTTATATGCATAATGTGCTAAACTATATGTTATGTTTTATGTACATAATGTGCTAAACTATATGTTATGTTTTATGTACATAATGTGCTAAACCATATGTTATGTTTTATATACACAATGTGTTAAATCATATGATATGTTTTATATACATAATGTGTTAAACCATATGTTATGCTTTATATACATAATGTGCTAAACCATATGTTATGTTTTATATAGATAATGTGCGAAACCATATGTTATGTTTTATATACATAATGTGCTAAACTATATTTTATGTTTTATGTACATAATGTGCTAAACCATATGTTATGTTTTATATACACAATGTGTTAAATCATATGATATGTTTTATATACATAATGTGTTAAACCATATGTTATGTTTTATACACATGATGTACTCAGCCATATGTCATGTTTTATATACATAATTTATTAAGCTGCACGTTGAATGAATGTTATGTTTATCTACGTTATTTACTATACCTCATGTTATACATGCTCCAAATTCATAACTTCTTCCATTTCTATTAATGTTATTGTTATAAATACTTATGTCTTTTTGTAATCAGTTCTGCACAATAACAGTCTGAAGGATTTAGACTTATCAGTTTTATTACTTCACAATAACAGTCTGAAGGATTTAGACTTATCAGTTTTATTACTTCACAATAACAGTCTGAAGGATTTAGGCCTATCAGTTTTATTACTTCACAATAACAGTCTGAAGAATTTAGACTTATCAGTTTTATTACTTCACAATAACAGTCTGGAGGATTTAGGCCTATCAGTTTTAGTACTCCACAATAACAGTCTGAAGGATTTAGACTTATCAGTTTTATTACTTCACAATAACAGTCTGAAGGATTTAGACTTATCAGTTTTATTACTTCACAATAACAGTCTAAAGGATTTAGACTTATCAGTTTTATTACTTCACAATAACAGTCTAAAATGTTTAGGCCTATCAGTTTTATTACTCCACAATAACAGTCTGAAGGATTTAGACTTATCAGTTTTATTACTTCACAATAACAGTCTGAAGGATTTAGACTTATCAGTTTTATTACTCCACAATAACAGTCTGAAGGATTTAGGCCTATCAGTTTTATTATTCCACAATAACAGTCTGAAGGATTTAGGCCTATCAGTTTTATTACTTCACAATAACAGTCTAAAGGATTTAGACTTATCAGTTTTATTACTTCACAATAACAGTCTGAAGGATTTAGACTTATCAGTTTTATTACTTCACAATAACAGTCTAAAGGATTTAGACTTATCAGTTTTATTACTTCACAATAACAGTCTGAAATGTTTAGGCCTATCAGTTTTATTACTCCACAATAACAGTCTGAAGGATTTAGGCCTATCAGTTTTATTACTCCACAATAACAGTCTGAAGGATTTAGGCCTATCAGTTTTATAACTGCACAATAACAGTTTGAGTGATTTAAGCCTATTAGTTTTATTACTGCACAATAACAGTCTAAAAGATTTAGACGTATTAGTTTTATGACTTCGCAATAACAGTCTGAGTCATTAAAGCCTATCAAGTCTATTACTGCATAGCGTTCTGAATTAGTCTTAACAAAGGCCACGTTGGTGCAAAATGCATAAAATTACGTTGATTAGAAACAATGTGTTTCACGTTCAAGTGGATGGAATTCATTTTTCTCTCTACATCACCCTTACAAACATGAACGTAAAATATTGGTTGAAACTTAAATATATGTGAAATCGTGTAATATTGAAAATTAATTATTTGGAGAGTAATTAAAAGTAATTCATTCTTAAAGCTACGTATCATCGCTTTAAAGTTTTTATACTTAGTGTAACATCAGTTTAAACTGTTGTACTTAGTGTAAAAATGTGCTCATCTCATCTGTGTATATGTCACAAGTGTCTACAACAGACGATACTGTTTTTTTGGAGTGTATTTCATGTTGAACAACATGTTTAAACATTTATTTGTTTTGATAAAACATTTTTAACGTTTCCCTCTACAAAATAGCTTCAGACCTCTTCTTACTGAAGATATCAATTCACCACCGATATTTTTTGTGTTCATTTGTTTTTATGATAATTAAGTACCAAAAGTATCGAAACCCAATTTCTAGGGGTATAAATCCGCAGGCATCGCTGTGTCAATGGAGGAAGGAGCAATCGAGAAGATTGTAGATATAAGAATGTTGATTTTCATCGATGTGTACATACATGATATTCGTCACAATGGAAGATACGCCCTTGGTAGATATACCTTATTATACTGAGAGGGTATTTGGTGGGTTTAACGTGCACAACGCACGAGCTAAAGTGCCAGGACGGAAACTTTTAATTAATGTCTGAATTAATAAAGCAAGCAACAGTTAAGGTGGATACTCTTAACCGAACATCTGGATTGACTAACATGGTTATAGCGCTTATCCATTAACAAGAGTGAAACGCAATCTGTGACGTATTTGCAGCTCAAACTTTGAGCCTTTCGATCTGCAGACCGGTTTGATAACTACCATGAGAAAAGATCAAAGTGTCCCATTTTTGGGACAGAAAAACAAGGAGAAGTTATAAAAAAACTTATGAAATATATGTTAGAATTATTTTAAAACTATGAACAAAATCAGTTTCTTTGTTCTTGCTGTTGTTTAGTTTCGCAAAAAACTACACGAGAACTATCTGCGCTCGCTAGTCGTCCCAATTTAGCAATGTGAGACTTGAAGTAAGGCGTCTAGTTATCACCATCTACCGCCACCTCTTGAGCTACTTATTTACAAACGAATAGTGGTTGACGGTGTATTATAAAGCTTCCATGGCTGTAAAAGTAAGCAAGTTTGGTGGAAGATGGATTCGAACTCGTGACCTCATGCCAGGCATTCAATTTTGTTCGTTACTTGATGTTTTAATCACTCAATTAACCATCTTATTTTCTATTATCAAATACTATATTAATTACTTGCGTTTTGGGGATGGTTTGATTTGTTCCCTCTGTTCATAGTTTGGTATGACGGAGATTCTAACCCGCGACCCGCAGAGTTCAAGTCGAGCGCCCTAACCTCCGAGCTATGCCGAGCATAACACAATAAGGTTACGTTTACTACGTTTAATACCCTTTCGTTAGACAATCGAAATAAAATGTTTATTAGAAAGGACAGGAAAGTGTGCTTCTATTACTGAACATGATAAACACCAAAAATAAAATAAAAATACATGAAAGTCAAAATACTGAAACCAAAGAAATGTTTCAATAATTCTATGAACTTTAAACTTCTATCTGTCATCTGATATCACTGTGGCAAGTATAGTGCTGATCAGAAAATGTGGACACGTTTTAGTAATCGATACATAGATAGCAGTGAAAGAAGTTTATTTGTATAGATAGAGAGGAGTAGAAACGATTTATTTATATAGATAGACAGTAGTGGAAAAGATTTATTTATATAGATAGACAGTAGTGGAAAAGATTTATTTATATAGATAGACAGTAGTGGAAAAGATTTATTTGTATAGATAGACAGTAGTGGAAAAGATTTATTTATATAGATAGACAGTAGTGGAAAAGATTTATCTATATAGATAGACAGTAGTGGAAAAGATTTATTTATATAGATAGGCAGTAGTGGAAAAGATTTATTTGTATAGATAGACAGCAGTGGAAAAGATTTATTTATATAGATAGACAGTAGTGGAAAAGATTTATTTATATAGATAGACAGTAGTGGAAAAGATTTATTTATATAGATAGACAGTAGTGGAAAAGATTTATTTGTATAGATAGACAGTAGTGGAAAATATTTATTTATATAGATAGACAGTAGTGGAAAAGATTTATTTATATAGATAGACAGTAGTGGAAAAGATTTATTTATATAAATAGACAGTAGTGGAAAAGATTTATTTGTATAGATAGACAGTAGTGGAAAAGATTTATTTGTATAGATAGACAGTAGTGGAAAAGATTTATTTGTATAGATAGACAGTAGTGGAAAAGATTTATTTATATAGATAGACAGTAGTGGAAAAGATTTATTTATATAGATAGACAGTAGTGGAAAAGATTTATTTATATAGATAGACAGTAGTGGAAAAGATTTAGTATATAGATAAAGGGGACTGGAAGAGGTTTGTTTACATAGATAGAGAAGAGTGAAAGAGATTTACTTATAGAGATAACGAGGAGTAGAAGAGATTTATTTATACAGATAGGGGGGAATGAAAGAGGTTTATTTATATAGATAGAGAGGAGTGGAAGCGGTTTATTTATATAGGTAGAGTGAAGTGGAAGAGATTTATCTGTATAGATAGAGAGGACGGAAACAGGTTCATTTATATAGATAAAGGTGAGCGGACGAGGTTTATTTATATAGATAGTGGGGAGTGAAAGACGTTTATTTATATAGATAGTGGGGAGTGGAAGAAATTTATTTATATAGATAGGGGAGCGAAGAGGTTTATTTATATAGATAGAGGGGAATTGAAGAGGTTTATTTATATAGATAGAGAGGAGTGGAAGAGATTTACTTATATAGATAGAGAGGAGTGGGAGAGGTTTATTTATATAGATAGATATAAGTGGTGTAGTCAGTGCAAGAACAACAAGGTAAAATATTGTTCGCATATATGGAGGAAAATTGAAGAAAGTAAATAGTTATTATTATAAATTCGCAAGAGAAAATAGTACCATTTGGAGTTAAAGATAAACTGTAGTGTTTTAAACCTAAAACAGAATCTGCAAGGTTATGCCACAATATTAGAGAAGTTGAGGACTGTGTGATATATCTGGGAAAATAATAAATACATCTAATAACAATTTAAGGGGTGAAACTTGTGTTTTGTAAGCTGTTTGAAATTTTATTTATCAACACTTAAAGCGGAGTCTTTATTTTATGTTCTGAATTTTATCTTGTTGTTGTCTTGTAACGAATGTGCTGAGAAGCTGCAAGACTTCAAAAATAAAAAGTCATTTTATTCATAAAAAACTATAATACATGGAGCACTTATTAGCTCAAAGATGGCTGAAAGGCATTCAACGTCAATGTTAGTAGAAGTTGTCTAATTTCAAGTTTATCAAAGTCCATCGTAGTGTTTGGAATGAGGAAGTAACTCCAGCAGTTGGCTTCTTACTGAAATTTAAAGTAATAAAACATTTCGTGAGTTCAAAAACAGTGAATAAATCTAGTTCGATGTCGAAATTACATAATTAAAAAAATCCTTGCTTGATAGGCTTAGTGCATATAAACGACGTTGGGTTATTTTCAACTTAATGTATGCAGTCTGTAAAACTTCCATAACACATGCGATCAGCTCATAACAAGTTTCTATAATGACACATGTTAACTCTCAAACGGACATTTGATATGTTTCTTCAGAAATTTCATTACCAATATTTAAGAAAAATATGATTTACTCACCCAGGAGCCATAACCACCGCCTCCACCACCTTTGCCACCGCCTCCACCACCTCCGAAACTACTTCCTCCACCATATCCACCGCTGCTACTGCTGCCATAGCCTCCGCCTCCGAAGCTACTTCCACCACCATGTCCGCCGCCACCTTTGCTTCCACCTCCAAAGCTACCGCTGCTGCCATAGCCTCCACCTCCGAAGCTGCTTCCACCGCCAAAGCTACCGCTACTTCCATAGCCTCCACCACCACCTCCAAAGCTCCCTCCGCTGCTGAAACCTCCAAAACCTCCACCGCCATGTCCTCCGCCTCCGCCTCCTACTAGTCCTAAAAGAGTAATTCCACCGACGCCACCACCACCTCCACTGCCACCATAACCACCTCCACCGCTACCATGACTTCCTCCACTACCACCATAACCACCTCCACCTCCACCTCCACCATAACCACCTCCACCTCCTCCTTTGCCAAGAGAAGAAATGGAAACAGGAATTGCTAAGAGTGTAATTTTATGTTTACCACCACCAAATCCACCTCCACTAAATCCGCCTCCTCCAAATCCACCTCCTCCTAATCCACCTCCACCGATACTTCCACCATAGCCACCACTACTAAATCCTCCGCTACTACCACCATAACCACCACTGCTAAAGCTGCCACCGCCTCCGCTACTTCCACCGTAACCACCACTGCTAAAGCTGCCACCGCCTCCGCTACTTCCACCGTAACCAGAGGCTTCGGCCTGGAGATCATCCGATTTCGCGGTTTCGCTCGCTTTTACAGTTTCGTCAGCTCTCGAAACAAAAAGCAGGATGCTCATAGAGAGCAATACAAGTTCCTGGAAGAAACGTTAGAGAAATGTATTGATGAGCTACGTGTCATATAATATCATATAATATATTTTATAGATGTTTAACTTGGGTAGAATAATGCACGTGATCATCTACTTTTCTTTCACTATTCAATATTATTACATTTCAACTGTTTCATAATTATCCAAAAATTCATCAGATTGTTATAAAAGTGAAAGAAGGGATCAAAACTTCCATTAAACCTAAGGAATGAAGAATGAGGTATGAAACTACATTATGAAACTACATTAGAGGTGTTACCATAGTTGTACTGTTATTATAATATGTTAAGAAACTACATTAGAGGTGTTACCATAGTTGTACTGTTATTATAATATGTTATGAAACTACATTAGAGGTGTTACCATAGTTGTACTGTTATTATAATATGTTATGAAACTACATTAGAGGTGTTACCATAGTTGTACTGTTATTATAATATGTTATGAAACTACATTAGAGGTGTTACCATAGTTGTACTGTTATTATAATATGTTATGAAACTACATTAGAGGTGTTACCATAGTTGTACTGTTATTATAATATGTTATGAAACTACACTAGAGGTGTTACCATAGTTGTACTGTTATTATAATATGTTATGAAACTACATTAGAGGTGTTACCATAGTTGTACTGTTATTATAATATGTTATGAAACTACACTAGAGGTGTTACCATAGTTGTACTGTTATTATAATATGTTATGAAACTACATTAGAGGTGTAGCCATAGTTGTACTGTTATTATAATATGTTAAGAAACTACATTAGAGGTGTTACCATAGTTGTACTGTTATTATAATATGTTATGAAACTACATTAGAGGTGTTACCATAGTTGTACTGTTATTATAATATGTTATGAAACTACATTAGAGGTGTTACCATAGTTGTACTGTTATTATAATATGTTATGAAACTACATTACAGGTGTTACCATAGTTGTACTGTTATTATAATATGTTAAGAAACTACATTAGAGGTGTTACCATAGTTGTACTGTTATTATAATATGTTATGAAACTACATTAGAGGTGTTACCATAGTTGTACTGTTATTATAATATGTTATGAAACTACATTAGAGGTGTTACCATAGTTGTACTGTTATTATAATATGTTATGAAACTACATTAGAGGTGTTACCATAATTGTACTGTTATTATAATATGTTAATAAACTACATTAGAGGTGTTACCATAGTTGTACTGTTATTATAATATGTTAATAAACTACATTAGAGGTGTTACCATAGTTGTACTGTTATTATAATATGTTATGAAACTACACTAGAGGTGTTACCATAGTTGTACTGTTATTATAATATGTTATGAAACTACATTAGAGGTGTTACCATAGTTGTACTGTTATTATAATATGTTATGAAACTACATTAGAGGTGTTACCATAGTTGTACTGTTATTATAATATGTTATGAAACTACATTAGAGGTGTTACCATAGTTGTACTGTTATTATAATATGTTATGAAACTACATTAGAGGTGTTACCATAGTTGTACTGTTATTATAATATGTTATGAAACTACATTAGAGGTGTTACCATAGTTGTACTGTTATTATAATATGTTATGAAACTACATTAGAGGTGTTACCATAGTTGTACTGTTATTATAATATGTTATGAAACTACATTAGAGGTGTAGCCATAGTTGTACTGTTATTATAATATGTTAAGAAACTACATTAGAGGTGTTACCATAGTTGTACTGTTATTATAATATGTTATGAAACTACATTAGAGGTGTTACCATAGTTGTACTGTTATTATAATATGTTATGAAACTACATTAGAGGTGTTACCATAGTTGTACTGTTATTATAATATGTTATGAAACTACATTACAGGTGTAGCCATAGTTGTACTGTTATTATAATATGTTAAGAAACTACATTAGAGGTGTTACCATAGTTGTACTGTTATTATAATATGTTATGAAACTACATTAGAGGTGTTACCATAGTTGTACTGTTATTATAATATGTTATGAAACTACATTACAGGTGTAGCCATAGTTGTACTGTTATTATAATATGTTATGAAACTACATTAGAGGTGTTACCATAGTTGTACTGTTATTATAATATGTTATGAAACTACATTAGAGGTGTTACCATAATTGTACTGTTATTATAATATGTTAAGAAACTACATTAGAGGTGTTACCATAGTTGTACTGTTATTATAATATGTTAAGAAACTACATTAGAGGTGTTACCATAGTTGTACTGTTATTATAATATGTTATGAAACTACATTAGAGGTGTTACCATAGTTGTACTGTTATTATAATATGTTATGAAACTACATTAGAGGTGTTACCATAGTTGTACTGTTATTATAATATGTTAAGAAACTACATTAGAGGTGTTACCATAGTTGTACTATTATTATAATATGTTATGAAACTACATTACAGGTGTTACCATAGTTGTACTGTTATTATAATATGTTATGAAACTACATTAGAGGTGTTACCATAGTTGTACTGTTATTATAATATGTTATGAAACTACATTAGAGGTGTTACCATAATTGTACTGTTATTATAATATGTTAAGAAACTACATTAGAGGTGTTACCATAGTTGTACTGTTATTATAATATGTTAAGAAACTACATTAGAGGTGTTACCATAGTTGTACTGTTATTATAATATGTTATGAAACTACATTACAGGTGTTACCATAGTTGTACTGTTATTATAATATGTTATGAAACTACATTAGAGGTGTTACCATAATTGTACTGTTATTATAATATGTTAAGAAACTACATTAGAGGTGTTACCATAGTTGTACTGTTATTATAATATGTTATGAAACTACATTAGAGGTGTTACCATAGTTGTACTGTTATTATAATATGTTATGAAACTACATTAGAGGTGTTACCATAGTTGTACTGTTATTATAATATGTTATGAAACTACATTAGAGGTGTTACCATAATTGTACTGTTATTATAATATGTTAAGAAACTACATTAGAGGTGTTACCATAGTTGTACTGTTATTATAATATGTTATGAAACTACATTAGAGGTGTTACCATAGTTGTACTGTTATTATAATATGTTATGAAACTACATTAGAGGTGTTACCATAATTGTACTGTTATTATAATATGTTAAGAAACTACATTAGAGGTGTTACCATAGTTGTACTGTTATTATAATATGTTATGAAACTACATTAGAGGTGTTACCATAGTTGTACTGTTATTATAATATGTTATGAAACTACATTAGAGGTGTTACCATAGTTGTACTGTTATTATAATATGTTATGAAACTACATTAGAGGTGTTACCATAGTTGTACTGTTATTATAATATGTTATGAAACTACATTAGAGGTGTTACCATAGTTGTACTGTTATTATAATATGTTATGAAACTACACTAGAGGTGTTACCATAGTTGTACTGTTATTATAATATGTTATGAAACTACATTAGAGGTGTTACCATAGTTGTACTGTTATTATAATATGTTATGAAACTACATTAGAGGTGTTACCATAGTTGTACTGTTATTATAATATGTTATGAAACTACATTAGAGGTGTTACCATAGTTGTACTGTTATTATAATATGTTATGAAACTACACTAGAGGTGTTGCCATAGTTGTACTGTTATTATAATATGTTATGAAACTACATTAGAGGTGTTACCATAATTGTACTGTTATTATAATATGTTAAGAAACTACATTAGAGGTGTTACCATAGTTGTACTGTTATTATAATATGTTATGAAACTACACTAGAGGTGTTGCCATAGTTGTACTGTTATTATAATATGTTATGAAACTACATTAGAGGTGTTACCATAATTGTACTGTTATTATAATATGTTAAGAAACTACATTAGAGGTGTTACCATAGTTGTACTGTTATTATAATATGTTAAGAAACTACATTACAGGTGTAGCCATAGCTGTACTGTTATTATAATATGTTAATAACCTACATTACAGGTGTTGCCATAGTTGTACTATTATTATAGACTTGTAAGAGTAATAGCTCCCCACCGATGAGTTAGACATAAATCTGAGGGAGGCTCAAAATCTGAATTCTATACATACAGTGGGATACAACATACACAGAGGTGTATTTGTATAGCTGCGTTATTAACGAAAAAAAAAAATATGTATAGGCAAAGATACAACGTAAAGATAGTTCCTACCAAATCTTAAGTTTAGAAATACTCAAACATAATCCATTTTGCCTCATTACAATAATAAAATCAGTTTAATGTAAGTAGACAGTTTAGCATCGAGTGCTGTGTTATAAAACATTGTATGTAGTGTCGATTACTACTAATAGATGGTGCCGTAATCGTATTTCTATTCGTATGAAACTACATTATGAAATTACATTAGAGGTGTTACCATAGTTGTACTGTTATTATAGACTTGTAAGAGTAATAGCTCCCCACCGATGAGTTAGACATAAATCTGAGGGAGGCTCAAAATCTGAATTCTATCCATACAGTGGGATACAACATACACAGAGGTGTATTTGTATAGCTGCGTTATTAACGAAAAAAAAAAATATGTATAGGCAAAGATACAACGTAAAGATAGTTCCTACCAAATCTTAAGTTTAGAAATACTCAAACATAATCCATTTTGCCTCATTACAATAATAAAATCAGTTTAATGTAAGTAGACAGTTTAGCATCGAGTGCTGTGTTATAAAACATTGTATGTAGTGTCGATTACTACTAATAGATGGTGCCGTAATCGTATTTCTATTCGTATGAAACTACATTATGAAATTACATTAGAGGTGTTACCATAGTTGTACTGTTATTATAATATGTTATGAAACTATATTAGAGGTGTTACCATAATTGTACTGTTATTATAATATGTTAATAAACTACATTAGAGGTGTTGCCATAGTTGTACTGTTATTATAATATGTTAAGAAACTACATTAGAGGTGTAGCCATAGTTGTATTGTTATTATAATATGTTAAGAAACTACATTACAGGTGTAGCCATAGTTGTACTATTATTATAATATGTTAAGAAACTACATTAGAGGTGTAGCCATAGTTGTACTGTTATTATAATATGTCAAGAAACTACATTAGAGGTGTAGCCATAGTTGTACTGTTATTATAATATGTTAAAAAACTACATTAGAGGTGTTGCCATAGTTGTACTGTTATTATAATATGTTAAAAAACTACATTATAGGTGTTGCCATAGTTGTACTATTATTATAGACTTGTAAGAGTAATAGCTCCCCACCGATGAGTTAGACATAAATCTGAGGGAGGCTCAAAATCTGAATTCTATCCATACAGTGGGATACAACATACACAGAGGTGTATTTGTATAGCTGCGTTATTAACGAAAAAAAAAATATGTATAGGCAAAGATACAACGTAAAGATAGTTCCTACCAAATCTTAAATTTAGAAATACTCAAACATAATCCATTTTGCCTCATTACAATAATAAAATCAGTTTAATGTAAGTAGACAGTTTAGCATCGAGTGCTGTGTTATAAAACATTGTATGTAGTGTCGATTATTACTAATAGATGGTGCCGTAATCGTATTTCTGACTCGTTATGTAAAGAGATTTAGGTAACTCACCTTCCTAGGAAGCATCTTCACCGTTTCAAATAAGAATTGTCTTCTGACTGCTAGTGAGATGGTACGGTCCTATATTTATACGATTCTGGGTTTGTCTACAGGCGTAGAAAAAACACTGACCGCATAACCCTGAGCCCAGTTAGCACGTAAAGCACGTGACCTGTGCGTTTTTACGCACCAAAGAAGCACCGCACACTTGCGCCAATTTTTAACCAATTTCGTTTCCTGTACGCTTACGCTGTTTTGTTACACAGCACTGATGATATCAGAATTTGTGCTTTCTGCGTTCGTACCCTCATTTCTTAGCCAATAAGAAGATATAAAGGCCGAATGGACCAGTAAAAGTTGTTTGTTCCACACACTGTGTAACAGCCTTGCAATGTGCCATTTTATGATAAAAAAAAAAGAAGACCTCATTTCTTTATTTAAAGAAGAGGAAAGAAGTTCCAGAAAAGGAAATACTTAATTATATGGTTTAGCTTATCTAATGAACCACAATAAGTTAATTTGGTATTTGGTATAAACGTGTAGTTATTTGAAAGAACAGGTACGGTTTCGTAAACAAAAAAAAACTTCTACGAAGAGATATAAAAATAATTAAATTTTCTTAATTATAAGAATTAAACGATCGTGAAGATTTTAATGTACCAACTCCAACCCCAGTATCAGAGCGGTATGTTTGTGGACTCACATCACTAAAAACTGGGTACTGAGACCCTTAGTAACCAGAGCGCAGATAACCCGCTGTGTAGCTTTGTGCTTAATTCCAAACCTAACATACTAGTAAAGTGTTTTAGTTTTCCAAATAGCATAACATCCTATTAACAGCAAAAACTGAAAGTATCATTATTGTAAACACACAAACGATAAAACCCTTTCGTCTGTTACCTTAAAATACATGATAAAACACAAAGGTGGATTACTTTAACAAATACACGATAAAACACCTTGATATGTTATTTAAAAAACACACGATGAAATACCTTGATATGTATTTAAAAAACACACGATAAAACACCTTGATATGTTATTTAAAAAATACACGATAAAACACCTTGATATGTTATTTAAAAAAACACACGATGAAATACCTTGATATGTTATTTAAAAAACACACGATAAAACACCTTGGTATGTTATTTAAAAAACACACGATAAAATACCTTGATATGTTATTTTAAAAACACACGATAAAACACCTTGGTATGTTATTCTAAAAACACACGATAAAACACCTTGATATGTTATTTAAAAAATAACACGATAAAACACCTTAATATGTTATTTAAAATACACACGATAAAACACCTTGGTATGTTATATTAAAAACACGTGACAAAATACCTTGATATGTTATTTTAAACACACACACGATAAAATTGGTAAATTACTTTAAAAATACAAAATAAAATCCTAAAGTTTTTGACAAATAGGTATTTTCTCATAAAGAGAAGAAGCGATAGAATTTATGTTTTATTTGTTTAAATCTTACTTGACGTAAGTGTTCTTTATACATTTTAGGTGTTGAAGAAAATTATTGTTGGGCTAAGTTTTCTATCTTTACCATCAAAGATAAAACTTTTGTCGTGGTTTTACGTTTTTAGTAAATTACGTAACAGTCTAATTTATTATTTCTTTCAATGCTTAATTTTAAACATATTTTAACGTTTGTTAGTCTGTTTAGGTTTAAAAGTAAAGCAAAAACCAGTGTATGAGGGTTTTGATTGTTTTCTGTGTTTTTACCCCCCATCATCATCACCTAACAACAAGAAAATGTATTTTACTTATTTCTCTAAGTTCTCTCACTTTATTTTAGTCTCCAAAGTTACCGAAAATGAAAGTAAAATGTAAATAAAAGAGTTGTATGTGCAGTTGAAAACTTAAGATGAACTGATGTTTGCTTGTTTGTTTTGAATTTCGTCCAAAGCTATAAAAGGGCTATCTGCTCTAGCCGTCCCTAATTTAGCAGTGTAAGATTAGAGGTATGGCAGCTAGTCATCGCCATCCGCCGCTAATTCTTGGGCTACTCTTTACCAACGAATAGTGGGATTGATCGTAACATTATAACGTTCCACGGCTGAAAGGACGCGCATGTTTGGTGCGACCGGGATTCGAACCCGCGATCATCGGATTACCTTAACAACCTCATAAACAACAGAAGTTCCAGTGGCACTTATGTTGTGTAGAATAATTACATTTAGTGCCAGTTTGATTCGTTTTAAACCAATGAACTTCTTATGCAACACTAATTTCAATAGTTTGTCACACGTCATCCACGCTCCTACAGCTATCTTCTATGTACTGTTCTCGGGTAGTCCAGACTTCTATGTCCCGTTCTCGGGTAGCCCAGACTTCTATGTCCTGTTCTCGGGTAGTCCAGACTTTTGTGTCCTGTTCTCTGGTAGTCCAGACTTTTATGTCCTGTTCTCTGGTAGTCCAGACTTCTATGTCCTATTCTCGGGTAGTCCAGACTTCTATGTCCTGTTCTCGGGTAGCCCAGACTTCTACGTCCTGTTCTCGGGTAGTCTAGAATTCTTTGTCTTGTTCTCGGATAGTCTAGAATTCTTTGTCCTGTTCTCGGGTAGCCCAGACTTCTATGTCCTGTTCTCGGGTAGTCCAGACTTCTATATCCTGTTCTCTGGTAGTCAAGACTTCTATGTCCTGTTCTCGGGTAGTCCAGACTTCTACGTCCTGTTCTCGGGTAGTCCAGACTTCTACGTCCTGTTCTCGGGTAGTCTAGAATTCTTTGTCTTGTTCTCGGATAGTCCAGACTTCTATGTCCTGGTCTCGGGTAGCCCAGACTTCTATGTCCTGTTCTCGGGTAGTCCAGACTTTTATGTCCTGTTCTCGGGTAATCCAGACTTCTATGTCCTGTTCTCGGGTAGTCCAGACTTCTCAGCATCTCTCTCTATTATTTACTTTCTTGTTATAACTCCACACAAAGTTACTCTAGAGCTATTTATTTGTAGCTGTCCCTAATTTTGAACTAACAAATTAAAGAGAACACCCCTAACAATCGTTGCATGACTCCTGTAGGTATGAATAGTGACGGATTCACGTATCAAGTACACTAACCAATGGGCAACGCCGAATCCATCTCTAGTCATCATTAGTAGATCGAATATAACGTAGTATTGAAATGAATTTAATAAGAACAAAATAAATAAGTGAATGAACAGCTCTCACTGTCATCCCATAATTAGTTATTTTCATTAACTACATGTTTCTGTAAACATATCATTTTCTGTTATTCATACAGGATGGAGGTCTTTGTCCTCTTTCCGAGTTACTGAAAGCTGTGCATCAGAGTTCTTCAGTTTCGTGCTGAACCCAGTCTGGTAAGATAACTACATAGCCTCGAGAAAGGCCAAGTATTGTACATATCAAGTCCCACTTTTTGCACCCTTAGGTTATTTAGTAATTATTAAGTTTATAGCGACTGGGCCACGAAGCTAGTAGAGAGAATTTATTATAAAGGAAAACTCTGTTTTTCTATAAAATACATCACAGGACGTTGAACAGACGTATAATGATACACCGACTACTTTTACTGGCTGAACCAGCGACACCTACAAACTAACCTCAAAACCTTAAGACGATTTTTCAGAAGGTTTATTTAATATTTCTACGTGACAATGTAATCTCTCTCTCTTAAAGCGTGCCGTGAAACACCAGGTTTAATACTCTACTAAGAAAATAAAGAATGAACACTAATAACCTTTCTTCGTTGATAAAGGAGTAGCCCAAGAGTTGGTGGTAGGTGGTGATGACTAGCTGCCTTTCCTCTAGTCTTACACTGCTAAATTAGGGGCGGCTAGCGCAGATAGCCCTCGAGTAGCTAGAGCGTCATTCAAAACAAACAAAACAATTATTGTCACAAAGTGCCCAGAAATAGAATAACATACGTTTTTAATTTATTGTCGTCAGAAAGTTTTCCGAATGAGCTTCTAAAAAACAGTCAAGCGTCGCAAGCACAATGAAAAATTGAAAGACTACAACGCCCCTCAAGCGACAGATCGTTGCACTGAAAATATATTTGCGTTGCATGAAGTCTGTTTGTATGTCCTGTATTCTACTCGTATATGTGTAGAATAGAATTAGGCATACAAATATTTGAGCAAGGATGGGCTAAATTAATATCGGAAACGCTTGTTTTTTTCCCCCCTATTTCTTAGCTTAATTGTGTACGCCAGTGTGGGGCGCTAGTATACCTGATTCGATTGTATATTACTCATCATGGTTTCTACCAACCTACCCTCAAAATCAAATTATTTTAGACAGAATTAGAGTAAGTTATGAGACTTTGGGCGCGTTCAAACACATCAATCGAAGGGGCTTGGCCTCCTGACTCCAAAGCTGTAATTTTATTAATGTTTAAAAATCTATAAAAAAAAACATAAACAGCTAAAGATACGTTCTTTTCAGGGTTTTTTTGTTACTGTTTTTTTTGTTTGTGAAATTGTATTTACGAATTATTTTACGCTGTTCTTGGATTAGGTGTTAAGTGACGTAGATAACATGCTTATAATTGTGTATTTGAAATGACCAAACAACATAATGTCTGCTTTTTTTTTAACACAAGGTTAGATTAATTACTTTTTTTCTTATTCAGTTAAGAGTAAATTGTGTTATTTTTCCCATGCTGTTGATCGGGTTGTAAACTTCTATTGCGTAGGTTTTGAATGTCCCACCTCTGGTATCATTTTTGGTTGAGGTTTTCTTTAGGCTATACTCATTTCCTAGTGTGTACATGTACATAACAAATTGACTTTTATGTGTTTAGGTATATAGGATTACCACGTGTACTTCACTGTACCCAATTCTTACCGGTTTACATCTGTTTTCTGGGGTTTTGTTACATGTTCCAGTCATATAACACTCGTAATTTACATATTCAGACTTGAAATACGTTAGGCTAAAATCGTCTATGAACGATGACAGCTTTTTCTGAACATATTTTGATTGCACTGGTTACTGTTCGTTTTCTCTTGAGTTTCACCAAAGTTACTCGAGGGCTATCTGCACTCGTCATACTTAATTTTAAAATGACAGACCAGAGGGAGGGCAACAAGTCAACAACACTCATTACCAACTCTTAGGCTACTCTTTAGCAACAAATCGGGGGATTAACCACCATAATATAGCAGCCCCATCACTGAAACTTCTAACCGTGACCCACAGATTCGTGGCTCGCATAGCCAGGTAATTAAGGCACTCGACTTGTAATCTGAGGGTCGCGGGTTCGAATCCACATCAAACAAAATATGCTCGCCATTTCAACCGTGAAGGTATTATAATGTGACAGTCAATCACACTATTAGTTTGTAAAAGCGTAGCCGAAGCGTTGGCGGTGGGTGGTGATGACTAGCTGCCTTCCCTCTAGTCTTACTTGTTAAATTAGGGGCGGCTAGAAAAGATAGCCCTCGTGTAGCTGTCCAATGTCCTAACCGTCAGAACGTGAGAGGTTACTGTTCTGAAATGTCCTCGTATAAAGTACAACCAACTTAACGAGCACTTTTCGTTGTGATGTATTTTCACATCCGTAAATAAGATGCTTATTTGTTTGAAACTCTAAAGTAATTATTCATTATTGTATACCACTTATGTCAGATAGCTGAAAGTAGGCTGGGAAAATTATATACAATATGGAGGTTGTATATAATTATTTGTAATCGTGAACATGAAACATTCGATTTCGTGTACAAAAAATCTAACAGTACAATTTCTTTATGTCTCAACAAGAGACACTCCAAGAGAATAAAAGAAAATACAGTAAATTAGGCTTATAAATGTCTTTAGAATTATCCTACTGAACGGGATTGAAAAATATATTTGTTTAAGTGTCAAACTGTAACAATCAGTTACCTTCATTGTCCACCAGGGCGAGAGTTTGAAAACTGATGAAAGTGAGTAGTACTGAAGGTAAGGTTAATTACTACTTGTCCTTTATTTTCTATGAATAAGGCCTAACTATTGCTTTAATGTTACTACTATACTCTAACAATAATAGACTCTTTTCATTTCCCGATAACATCAATTAATAATACACTATACGAAGTCATTGAACTTTATTGTTAAGTAGCTGGATGTGAATCTGTAACAGCAGAACTCTTTCCGCAATAAGCCGGAAGTGATCACGTGAGATGACAAGTGGAAGCTGACAAAACTGACTAAATTACGTTACGAATACGCTAATACCTTGTCTACGTTATCACTAAGTTCTGTTTAACTCATTAGAACGTCCCCTGTGGTTCATCGATAAGTTTACGAAATTATAACGCAAAAAATGCAGTTCGGGGTAGACTGCCCCTCACGTGGCTTTGTACACGCACGTATAACAAACAATCAATATTAACTCAACTTTATCCAGACGTACGAAACACTTCCACAAATTTTCATTTATCAAAATATACGTATAACAGTCATTATTTATAGATGTTTATTACAACAATGGAGAAACCATAACATGAAGTTAGAGGAAGGCTGTTGGTTACAAAGTCGATTTCACAAATATACTACAACAGTCATGACTTCCAGTTGTGTAGTGCAACACAGGAGCTATCTGCACTAGCCGTCCGTGATTCAGCAGTGTAAGACTAAAGTGAAGGCAACTATTCATTACCATCCACCGCCAACTGTTTGGCTACTCTTTTACCAACAAATAGTGGGTAACAAACATTGTGTAATATATTCAAATAAAATAGTTATAAAACTACAACTTGACAAACATTGTGCAATACATTCAATTAAAACAGTTATAAAACTACAACTTGACAAACATTGTGCAATACATTCAATTAAAACAGTTATAAAACTACAACTTGACAAACATTGTGTAATACATTCAATTAAAACAGTTATAAAACTACAACTTGACAAACATTGTGCGATACATTCAATTAAAACAGTTATAAAACTACAACTTGACAAACATTGTGTAATACATTCAATTAAAACAGTTATAAAACTACAACTTGACAAACATTGTGCAATACATTCAATTAAAACAGTTATAAAACTACAACTTGACAAACATTGTGTGATACATTCAATTAAAACAGTTATAAAACTACAACTTTACAAACATTGTGTAATACATTCAATTAAAACAGTTATAAAACTACAACTTGACAAACATTGTGCAATACATTCAATTAAAACAGTTATAAAACTACAACTTGACAAACATTGTGTAATACATTCAATTAAAACAGTTATAAAACTACAACTTGACAAACATTGTGCAATACATTCAATTAAAACAGTTATAAAACTACAACTTGACAAACATTGTGTGATACATTCAATTAAAACAGTTATAAAACTACAACTTGACAAACATTGTGCAATACATTCAATTAAAACAGTTATAAAACTACAACTTTACAAACATTGTGTAATACATTCAATTAAAACAGTTATAAAACTACAACTTGACAAACATTGTGCAATACATTCAATTAAAACAGTTATAAAACTACAACTCATAACTTATATGCATAATTGACTGTGATATATTAGGTTGTTAACTTGATAAATCATTCCCAAGTTTTCACACTATTCAAACCAATCGACGTATTTGACAAACACTTTTTTGAACTTTATAAATTCATATGCCTAACAAGAAGTATGATTTCGACACCTTATAAGAAACAACAACTTCCATTTGTGACTTTGTTGGTCAACAGATGAAATAAAAGTTTGACCAACGTTAATTTACGTTTCAAGTTGTGTTACGCGTAAATGTTTTCAGTGTTTGTTTTCCCATTAACACTTTATGATGTGTATTTTCAGTTCTACATGTTTAGTTTTATCATTTGAAATCCTAATACTAATATTATTTTACAAGTATTATTGTTTCATAGATAGAATACACTAATTTTGATTCCTTTGTCTGTGGACCTATAACGCCTGAAACCAGATTTCAATACTCATGGTGGGTAAAACACGGATAGCTCATTTCGAACAAACAAACGACAATTTTAATTATTTCTCGTTGGGAATCAAAGTGCAAGATACCGGAAAGGGGTAAATAAAAAATCTCGTCACGTGAACAGTTGCACGTTTCAACATGAATTCTTATCACACGTCACAACAATGGGACAGAATCGACCTTCACATAACCTTTGTAAGAACAGCAGACTAATGTAACTTACGTTAACTGGTTTTGAGCCTTGACTTTCCAGTAAGTAGGCTTTTTCTTGAAATGTTTGCTTTTAAGTAGGTGTTTCCCACTCAGGTGTTTAATCGTCAAATTACAACTTTAAGAAACTTCTTGGTTTTCAGTAAAGTCTTCAAGCTATAGATGGGCTCGAGAACACGAGCTTCGTGAGAAGGTTCAGATGCAGTCCCGGAAAAAAATTATTAAATATATGGAAATAACTCGGTTCTTGATGTACATATGTATATGTATATGTAGTGCATCATATTGTGTTTCCACATCTCTCTGTTTTTTAATCATATCCTTCTAATGTATCCATGTATACTTTGTTTTTAATTTAGGGCAAAGTTACACGAGAGCTATCTGCGCTAGCCGTCCCTACCTTAACAGTGTAACACTACAGGGAAGGCAGCTAGTCATCACCACCAACTCTTGGTCTACTCTTTTACCAAAGAATAGTGGGATTGACCATCACGTTATGACGCCCCCACGTCTGAAAAAGCAACCACGTTTTGTGCGGTATATATTTTGTAATAAGTAACTATTGTCCAATTTTATCTGTTTTCAACTGTGAGCTAATTTAATGCGTCCAGACCCTTCAGATGAGGTACATACATTTTTAAACCCTTTGATAACATTTCATTAAGGTTTTCGAGTTTAAATATTCTTTGTTATAGGCTTTTATTAGTCGAATGGCTCAAAGCGACCTCCACCGGCAGCTAATAACCATAGTATTATTTAACCTTTTATCCTGTTTTATCAAATATTATGTATTAATATATAGAGCGTGATCCGAAATTATTTCTCTTCTTTCAAAAAAACACAATAATTTTTGAATTGTGAGCCGAAAACGACCCCTACCGGTAGCTGAAAACCCTAATATTTTTTCACCTTTTATCCAGTTACATCAAAAATTAGGTAATAAAATATAAAGTACTGTTGTAGTGCTTTAATGATTCACGTAATATTTAACTTATAGTCATTACAGTGCAAGAGCAACAACATTTATTTAGGCTACATAAGTTACAAAATATAACGTGAGAAAACTGAATTATATTATACTGTGTTTTCTGTTTATTTTATATTTTATATTCTGGTAAACTACGTAAAGAAATTTCTTTTTCTTTCTTTTACATTGTTTTACACAGTTTTACATAGTTTTACACAGTTTTACATAGTTTTACACAGTTTTACACAGTTTTCTAAATGTTTCTTTTTAGTTTATATTTTTTCGTTAATAACATATTTTCGATTTCAAATCCTACTAAATTCAATATCTCGGAGAATCATTGTCATATTAATTCTAACGAATCTTTATAAGCAACTTATCACAAACCTCTGTTCGTAGCGTGCTGGATTATGTATTGTGCCACCAAAAATATCCCACAAGCTTACAATGGGTTTGTTTTGAATTTCGCGCAAAGCTACACGAGGGCTATCTGCGCTACCCGTCCCTAATTTAGCAGTGTAAGACTAGAGGGAAGGCAGCTAGTCATCACCACCCACCGCCAACTCTTGGGCTACTCATTTTACCAACGAATAGCGGGATTGACCGTCACATTATAACGCCCCCACGGCTGAAAGGGCAAGCACGTTTGGTGTGACGGGGATTCGAACCCGTAACCCTCGGATTACGTGTCGAGTGCCTTACAATGTCTAGTATCTGGTTCTCGATTTTTAATCTAGCTGGTTTTTACATCTAGGTATAGACTGAGAAGCAAGGCATAGCAACGTTTAAACTCACACGCAACATTCAAGTGTTGGTGATGAGTGTTGATGACTAGCTGCCTTCCCTCTAGTCCCACACTGCTGAGTTATGGACGGCTAGCACGGACAGCCCTCGTGTTGCTTTGCGTGAACTTCAAAAGAGAAACGAACAAAACACTACAATTAATTTTAATGCTTCTTGGATTTTTTTATTTTATCAGTTTTACTTGAAGGACACAGGTGGGACAATGTAGGACACAAATCGTTTCGATTTAACTTTCGGTAGACATGGTATAAAAACTGGGCCTGTGAAAAGTGGTGTTGCTTTGTCTGAGCCGTTCCGTTGAGAAAACAAAATCAACCTTGTATTCAAGTTTCTGATTGTTCAGTTTCTAAGTTCTTGATTGTCCAGTTTATACACTAGTTTTGACAAGCTCAAAAAGGTCGATAATTATCCACGTGTCTCTAACCTGACATTCAATGATGTTATGTTCTTTTCTTAATGCAAGCCTATACAATGCACACTGTCCACCGTAGGAAATCTAACCCCGGATTTAGCATTGTAAATCCGAATAATAACGGCTGATCCACCGGGAGACGGTGCTCTAAAGGAGACATATATTCCCTGAAGGTTTTTTTTTTTGTTTTGTTTTGTAAAGAAAAGCACATTGAGGTTTATAGCTGTACAAATGTCACCTGGTGGGACGTTCCCCTTGCGAGGAAGACCAGAATGATAACGTATGTTTAAAATGTTCCCGTTTCCTTGCAGTTTATTGACCTTGAGTGTCTAGAGAACGATTTAGCTCCTCTATAATACTATTATAACAATATTCCTTGGACGAAATAGGTCACAGAAACAACGGGAACACGCTTTTAACAAGGGGTTATTCACGTGGTCACGAGTTTAGAAACAAAGTTCGTCGAGTGTCACGACAGTGGCATTTAGTTAAGATGTATTAAGCTGAGATTTGGTTAACTGAAACAAACCGAACTGATAAGTGTACGTGCCCTGTTACCGACAAAAGTATTTAAAAAAATAGGGGACCGCACTTTGGCACCTGACTGTATACATGATAAGGGTGACCTTCAAATTCCAATATTTCGTCTGGCAAAAGTAGGCCCACATGATGGCAGTGTGGATTACAGTACTTCAAAATTAAGCTAAGCTAGTGAAGATGGCGTGTAACTTTGCGCAGAATCCAACAAAGAAAAAATGTAAATGTAAGGTGTTGGGGAAAGTTATTCACAGACATTCATATGGTTATTCTATATCTTAATAATGCTACAGCTTTTTATAGAATCTTAAAATCAACCTGGTTCTGAAGCCTAGAAGTAGTTTCATGTTGTCGTTCTTTGGTCATGTGGCCAGAAGAAATGAGGTACACCTCTACCTCCTTCCTTGACCACTGCTTTGGTTCGTGAGTTTTAGATGAATTGCACATTAATTCTTCAGTAGAATATTGTCCTGTAGCTGGGAAGGACTTTGGTTTGTATTGAATTTCGCGCAAAGTTACACGAAGGCTAAGTACGCTATCCGTCCCTAATTCAGCAGTGATAGACTAGAAAACAGTCGGCTACTCAACAGCACCTACCGCCAGTTTTTGGGTTTTTCTTTTACCAACGAATAGTGGGATTGATCGTAACTTTATAACGCTCCCACGGCTGAAAGGGCGAGCATGTCACGCGTTTTAGAATATTCCATTATTAGTAAACCAGACAAATGAAAAGTTAAAACTCTGACATGTGTTGGAAGACTTATTAGTGTCTTTCTCGGTGGATTCTAAGCGTCCTTTATGAGGTACGTAACTAATACGGTTATTGTAGCAATACGTGTTGTTCTGTCGTTATAGTAACATAAGTACCTACGTTCATCGTGACGTCTGTTAATGAAGGTACATCATGAAAGACACATACAAATTAATCGACGTCATTTAGTAGGAACTGACAGATTAATAACACCACCAAATCAAACTAGGAACTGGTGTGGAAAAAGGTTTATCATGTGGAAATGGAGGTTTGGATAAAGGTTTATCATATGAAGATGGAGGTTTGGATAAAGGTTTATAATATGGAAATGGAGGTTTGGATAAAGGTTTATCACATGAAGATGGAGGTTTGGATAAAGGTTTATCATATGAGGATGGAGGTTTGGTTAACGGTTTATCATGTGAGGATAGATAGTCTATTGGGTGATTTTACGAAGCGATAAATAAAATTTCAACGTCGTCTCTTGAAGGAAAAATAAATGGTTCATCTTTATAACTAAAACACCACTGCTCAGCGTTGGATAAACTTTATGTTAAAATAATATCAATAGCGAACAATAACTGTATTGTTACTGCTTTATGGTAACCCTAAGTAAAATAGTTCACTTCGTCTAATAGTGCATTTTATTAACAACTCCCCCCCCACACACACACTATAAAATATTGGAAATATAACCCTCCAGTTTCTTTACAATAATAGTGAGGTGTTATAACACTAAAATTCCGGGTGCCATCCCTAAATTGGCACAATTATGACAGCCTGTTGTGCTTTTTTGCCCTTAAAGTTTATTTGTTTTCAGTGAATTGCGCGTATAGGTACTCGAGGCCTAGCCATCTCAATACACAAGTGATAAACTAAACTAAACAGATGAAAACATGTCAACACCATCCGCTGTCTACGATTTGACTACTTTTTACCAGCGAGTAAGGATATTGGCTATCAGGTTATAACGATTTCACTGTTGAAGGCTTACGTGTTCTTTGACGGGATTCAATCCCGCGATCCGCAATTTGCGAATCGTGTGCCATATCTAACAGGCTAGGTCAAGCTTGGGCTTAGTAGTAACAAACATCAAAATCACTTGGTAAATACATTACCTATTTCAACAGAAAACAATTCTTTTAAATCAACAGTTTCGGATATTATCACAAAATGCATGACACGACCACAAGTTCACTGGTCTCATTAATCGTGTGAATGTGTGTATGAAGTTCACAGCATGATGTAACTACAGGTTAACTGGTCTCATAAATAGTGTGAATGTGTGTATTAAGTTCACAGCATGATGTAACTCTAGGTTTATTGGTCTTATCAATAGTGTTAATGTGTGTATTAAGTTCACAGCATGATGTAACTCTAGGTTTATTGGTCTTATCAATAGTGTTAATGTGTGTATTAAGTTCACAGCATGATCTAACTACAAGTTAACTGGTCTCATCAATAGTGTGAATGTGTGTATTAAGTTCACAACATGATGTAACTCTAGGTTTATTGGTCTCATCAATAGTGTGAATGTGTGTATTAAGTTCACAGCATGATCTAACTACAAGTTAACTGGTCTCATCAATAGTGTGAATGTGTGTATTAAGTTCACAACATGATGTAACTCTAGGTTTATTGGTCTCATCAATAGTGTGAATGTGTGTATTAAGTTCACAGCATGATCTAACTACAAGTTAACTGGTCTCATCAATAGTGTGAATGTGTGTATTAAGTTCACAGCATGATCTAACTACAAGTTAACTGGTCTCATCAATAGTGTGAATGTGTGTATTAAGTTCACAGTTAACTGGTCTCATCAATAGTGTGAATGTGTGTATTAAGTTCACAGCATGATCTAACTACAAGTTAACTGGTTTCATCAATAGTGTGAATGTGTGTATTAAGTTCACAGCATAATCTAACTACAAGTTAACTGGTCTCATCAATAGTGTTAATGTGTGTATTAAGTTCACAACATGATGTAACTCTAGGTTTATTGGTCTCATCAATAGTGTTAATGTGTGTATTAAGTTCACAGCATGATCTAACTACAGGTTAACTGGTCTCATCAATAGTGTGAATGTGTGTATTAAGTTCACAGCATGATCTAACTGCAAGTTAACTGGTCTCATCAATAGTGTGAATGTGTGTATTAAGTTCACAGCATGATCTAACTACAGGTTAACTGGTCTCATCAATAGTGTGAATGTGTGTATTAAGTTCACAGCATGATCTAACTACAGGTTAACTGGTCTCATCAATAGTGTGAATGTGTGTATTAAGTTCACAGCATGATCTAACTACAAGTTAACTGGTCTCATCAATAGTGTGAATGTGTGTATTAAGTTCACAGCAGAAAAAGAAACCTAGTGAAGAATATACGTTCATATAAGAACAACGGATAACATAACATTATTTAGTACTTAATACAAGGTATCTTACACAAACCTAACAACGGATAACATAACATTATTTAGTACTTAATACAAGGTATCTTACACAAACCTAACAACGGATAACATAACATTATTTAGTACTTGATACAAGGTATCTTACACAAACCTAACGACGGATAACATAACATTATTTAGTACTTAATACAAGGTATCTTACACAAACCTAACAACGGATAACATAACATTATTTAGTACTTAATACAAGGTATCTTACACAAACCTAACAACGGATAACATAACATTATTTAGTACTTAATACAAAGTATCTTACACAAACCTAGTTTTGTCAAAATCTTTGTTCCAATGATAACAATAACAAACAGACAGATCTTATGGGAGAGTGAAATAGTGTATTCAGTTTATTAAATAAAATAACCAGATTAAAACACCACAACAACAGATGTTGCCGGACACCTTGAAGAATAACATGAACAAACAAAAATAAAGAAAACATAAAATCAGTCTAACAACTTACTGAAACTTACGTTGTGCTTTTTTGCACGACTGAAATATCACATGAAAAGTAGATTAATAATATTTATAAGATATACCATGTCCAGGTTTAAAACATTAGTAGATCCATCAAATACTGTATAAACAACGTTGGTTTCGAATAGGTAAATGGGTAAAGGTCAGCTAACAAATTGTTTTATACGACTAAAATTTAGGGTTGAAAAACCAAAACTGTGGCAAAATACAGTAACAAATTTACATGTATATTTCATTCCTCTTGGATACACAAATCATGTAGATGTGGACACTAGCGTTGCTATCACAACAGAAGGTAGTATTTCTTACATTGGCGTGTAACTAGGAGACACAACTCACGTTAACGTGTTCCAACGGAACACAACGCTTCTTATATTATGGCCCGGCATGGCCAGGTGGGTTAAAGCGCTCGATTCGTAATCCGAGGGTCGTGAGTTCGAAAACCCGTCACACCAAAACATGCTCGCCCTTTCAACCGTGAGGGCGTTATAATGTTACGATCCATCCCACTATTCGTTCGTAAAAGAGTCGCCCAAGAAATGGCGGTGGATGGTGATGACTAGCTGCCTTCCCTCTAGTCTTACACTGCTTAGTTAGGGACACCTAGCGCAGATAGCCCTCGTGTAGCTTTGCGTGAAATTCAAAAACAAACGATCTTACATTGATTGGATACGCAGCACACGTAAACGTAGGCACTAGCGTTGTCATACCAACAAAGCATCATATTTCTTACATTGTGATGTATCATTACGTAATCATAAACCCAAACATCACTATAGTAAGAAAAAACATCTGTATTTAATCACCCTCTTTAAACACGGCGACTGGAAGAAAACACCAGCAAATGTCAAAATATATGATGCTGATTATATTAAGAACTTCTGTAGTATGTTTGTTTCTTTCTGAATTTCGCGCAAAGCTACATGAGGGCTATCTGCGCTAGCCGTCCCTAATTTAGCAGTGCAAGACTAGAGGGAAGGCAGCTAGTCATCACCACCCACCGCCACCTCTTAGGCTACTCTTTTACCAACGAATAGTGGGATTGACCGTCACATTATAACACCCCCTTCTGAAAGGGCGAGCATGTTTGATGTGAGGGAGATTCGAACCCACGGATTACGAGCCGAGCGCCTTAATCACCTCGCTGTGCCGGACCTATTTCTGTAGTAAGTCATCAAAATGAGTTAAAATTAACTTCCTTCATTTTGATATCGTAACATTAACCAAACTAACATCAATCAGAGCATCGTAACTGATCTAACACGTGTGTGTTTGAGAACTGGTAAACAATAGCTCTCATCTGGAGAATGCGTTACTTACTGAAACATAAATGTATTATCAGTTTAATTATAAGGTTATTATGCTAACCCGGAGAATATTTTTATTCAGTGTAGTCCTTTATTGTATGGTTCGAATTTCACGCAAAGCTACACGTGGGTTATTTGCACTCGCCGTCCCTAATTTAGCAGTGTAAAATTAGAGGAAAGAGAGCTAGTCATCACTATCCACTGCGAACTCTTGGGCTACTCTTTACCCATGAAGAGTGGAATTGACCATCACAGTATAATGTCACCGTGGCTAAAAGGACTCGCATCTTTGGTGCGACGGGGATTCGAACCCATGACCGTTAGATTCCGCGTTGAGTGCCTTAACCACTTGGTTACACTTATTGTATGGAATCTCTTCTCGAGTGTATTTTTATTTAATATATATTTTCTTTCCTAGTGCATGTTCGTTCTTTTGCTTTGTGTACTTTCAAATCCCATTGAAAGGGTCATGACCACTTGTAGGTTTTATTCTGGATCTAAGCGTTTGTTGTTGAATATAAAATGAGATTACTAGAGGTTGTCCTATAAACATATTTCCATCATTAGAGGCTTGATGAGAAACCAACCTGTTTGCTGTTGATTTATCATATAACATAAACGTGAAAAAAAAAACATGTTTCTAGAAAATGTTTATCGGCCGACATTACTAACCGTTATGGCCATAAAGAGTACAAGACACTAACTTACGGGTAAGATGTAATTATTTTTTTTAAATAGGGGACACGGGATATTTACGAAACTATATTTAGATATAATTTAATGCATGACATACGATTTCGAAAGTATATTAGTCCTAAATGCGTTACTCTAAATTGATTAAAAATATATTTAAGAAATAGTAAACTTATGAAATGGTATTCGTGAGAGTCAATGAAACAAACAAAACAATAGAGTTTCATCTTAAGAGTTTCTGGTGGTTTTGGTTTGTTTGTTTTATTTTACGAAAAATATGAAGTGTACTGACCTTAATGAACTAATTAAGCTATAACAAAAGAACTGAATTTTGAACTTTGTTTGGCCAGTGAATCTTTTAAGCATCTTTAAAAATATTTTATTATCGAGGAATGTGTAAGAGTTTGTTTGTTTTGAATTTCGCACAAAGCTACACGAGGGCTATCTGTGCTAGCCGTCCCTAATTTAGCAGTGTAAGACTAGAGGGAAGGCAACTAGTCATCACCACCCACCGCCAACTCTTGGGCTACTCTTTTACCAACGAATGGGATTGACTGGTACATTATAACGCCCCCACGGCTGGGAGGGCGGAATGTGTAAGAGACATATCATAGACAAGTGTTAGTTCTTTTGTAAAATGCGTGTAGAAGATGTAAGTTTAATTTAATGATTTATTTTTAATTAATTATCTATAACGTTCCAATTTAAAATGAACATATGACATAAAGACAAAATGGTCCGATGATTAGGGAGCTCGACTCGCAATCTGTCAGTCGCGGATTCGAATTCCTGTCACTGAACATGTTCTCATTTTCAGACGTAGGGGCGTTATAAAGTGATGGTCAATCTTACTATTCCCTAATAAGGAGTAGTCTGAAAATTAGCGGTGGGTGGTATTCATTCTGGTCTATCGCTGCTAATTTAGGGATGACTAGCTCCGACAGACTCATCTAGACTTTTTAGCCTTACGCGAAATTAAAAACAAACCAAATCTGAAGCATAAACTGTATGTGCAGTTTTGTTTGTTTTGTTTCTTTGTTGTCAACCACAGAACGGACTATCTATGCTGTCTCCGCCCCAGGTATCCCAACCTTATATTTAGCATTATAAGACTTCAAAATTACCTTTGTGCCACTGAGAGATCTTGAGTGTTTATAAAGGACCTTAAAGACGATAAGATATATGATTTGGATTGTAAAATAATACGTTGTACCAGTTAATATCTTAGTATTTGATAAGAAAGCACCGTTTTCTTTTTTTTTAAATGATGATATATGTGACGCAAGAAATCTTCCCAAATGACTATATAGTTGAGGAAAGGCCGTTATTGATAACTTGGTAATGACCCGGCATGTTTAGGTGTTTAAGGTACTCGACTCATAATCTGAGGGTCCCGGTTTCGAATCTCCGTCACACCAAACATGCTCGCCCTTTCAACCATGGGGGCTTTATAATGTGACGTTAAATCCCATTATTCGTTGGAAGAAGAGTAGCCCAAGAGTTGGCGGTGGGTGGTGATGACTAGCTGCCTTCCCTCTAGTCTCACATTTCTAAATTAAGGACGACTAACGCAGACAGCCATCGTGTCGCGAAGTTCGACAACAAACAATTTGATAACATTAATTGTTTAAAGTTATTTCTTAACAATAAGATTGTCTTATTTAATAGCACGAAATGAACGAAATTCTCGCCGCAAAATAACTGAAGAGAATAATTTATTACGCGTGGTTGACTTACTTTAAAGACAGTTCGAAATGAACATTTTATGGTGTAACATTCGAACTGAAGCTAGATAAGACTAGAGTTTCTATTTTGAGGTAAAATATTTAGTCAATAGACTGTGGTAATTTTAATTTCCGCAGTTATAAAGGAAAACGTTAAAAAAAACCATCATCTATGATAAGAACAATAAAGACAGCAAATTAAAAAGTTAAATAAAATTATTTCGTATTTGCTAGTTAACTAAATATATGGTGCGCAGGACCCACATTGTAGACTTACGGGTGTCCTTTTTACTTAAATGAATCATTTTCAGCTAGTTTATTTGTTTAGAATTTCGTGCAAAGCTACACGAGGGCTATCTGCGTTAGCCGTCTATAATTTAGCGGTGTAAGACTAGAGGGAAGGCAGCTAGTCATCATCACACACCGCCAATTGTTTGGCTACTATTTTAATAACGAATAGTGGGATTGAAAGTCACATTATAACGCTCCCACTGCCGGAAGGGCCAACATATTTGAGTGTGACGGGGATTCGAACCCGGGACCCTCAGATAGCCATGCCAGGTCCCATTTCAGCTAGAATAAAGAAAAAAAATCAAAAGGATTTGGATAAACAGTATCCTTAGAGAGAATTCTAAAGAAACTATTCGGTAACCAAAAACAGATACAAGGAAGTCAAAACTGTTGTACTTGAGATCCTTACCAGGAACTACACGGGTTTGATTCCCGTCGGTAGACTCAACAGATAGCCCGATGTGGGTTTGCTATAAGAAAACATACACATACCAGGAACTAAGCGACGTCAGAATGTATAGGACTTGTTATCTATTCTAATGCAACTTAACGTTTGTCTGAATGTTCTTCCCATTAA
This sequence comes from Tachypleus tridentatus, assembly GCF_004210375.1. NCBI lineage: Eukaryota > Metazoa > Arthropoda > Merostomata > Xiphosura > Limulidae > Tachypleus > Tachypleus tridentatus. The sequence continues at coordinate 52,844,568 of NC_134829.1, read as the reverse complement.
TTAAAGTGCATATTTTACTTATCTTTGTCATTTGTTTAAAAAAAGATAGCATTACCTTTGTGGACCATGATGCATATCTTAATTTTATGATAAATATAACCACTATAGAGGAAATGACATCGAATGGTTAACAATTACTCCGAAATTGTTTAGTGGATATATCTAAATAATGACTCTCAAATTGTAAAGCGAATATACCTAGACAACGACTCTGCAGTTGTTAAGTGAACATATCAAACAATGACTCTCGAATCGCCCAGTGAACGTATATAAACAATGACTCTCGAATCGTCCAGTTATTATATCTAAACAATAACTCTCGAATGATCCAGTTATTACATCTAAACAATGACTCTCGAATCGTCCAGTGAACATATCTAAACAATGACTCTCGAATCGTCCAGTGAAAATATCTAAACAATGACTCTGGAATCGTCCAGTTAACATATCTAAACAATGACTCTCAAATCTTCCTAATCAATGCCTCTTGAATTGTCTACAGAACATACCTAAACAATAATCTTCAGTACTTCTTGTAAATATATCTAAATTATGATTGTCGAATCGTCTAGTGAATACATATATATAAACAATACCTCACAAAGTATAATAAGTGAATATACTTACAGAATGACTCTGAAATCTTCCAGAGTGTATACCTAAGTGTAGGTTTTCGTATAGGAAAGCCACATCAGGCTATCTGCTGAGTCTACAGAGGAGAATCGAACCCTTTATATTAGCGTTGTGAATCCGTAGACGGACCAGCGAGGGTTCATATATATATACCTAAGTAATGACTCTTGATTCATCTAGTGAATATACCTAAACAACACCTCTTAAACTCTCCAGGGAGTACTGACTGATTGATTGAAATTAAACACAAAGTTACACAATGAGCTACTTGTGCTCTGTTCACCACGGGTATCGAAACCCAGTTTTTAGCGGTGTGAGTTCGCAGACATATGCCACCGGGGGGACTCTAAACAGTACACCTCAACAATGCCTAAAAATTGACTCTCGAATTGTCCAATTAATATACCTAAACAATGCCTAAAAACGATCCAGTTAATAAAACTAAACAATAATCTGTGATGACGAGAAAACCCACTTGTAGTGAAAAATATATATGCAAAAACGGATGGTTTGGATAGAGAAAGCACTAGTAGAGGAGCGAACAACGTTTTGACTTATTTCATATTAACTTCATGTTTTCTGTATGAATGATGTTGAAGTTAATGGTTGCTTGGATCGACAAATAATAATAATTATTAGACGATTCGAGAATCACTGTTTGAATAATTTATTCACTGATCACTTGAGTGTTATTGTTTATATCCTGGATGGTTCCGGAGTTCTTGTTTAGTTTTATATATATGCAAAAACGGCTAGTATGAATAGAGAAATCTGTATGTAAAGGAGCGAACAACGTTTAGACCTTCTTCGGTCATCGTCAGGTTCACAAAGAAAGAAAGAGGTAACTGACCGATAGCTGACCACATGTTTGAAGGGGGTTGTGTGTTTGATTGTAGGAATGTAGAGGGCGTGCTTAGACATCAGCAGATAAATAACCAATATTTGGCAAAAACTAGTAACAAAATATGACATTCCAGTTAATACCAAATCTATTCAAAAACCAGGCACAAAACTAAGGTCTATATTATGTAAAAACTACACTGACAAACACCACACCAACATTATTTATAAAATACAATGTGATAACTGCCACGACTTCTATATTGGAGAAACAAGTAGAAAAATGGAAACCAGATTCAAAGAACACAAAAAGTCACCTTCACACGTTTTCGAACACTGCAAGTCAAATAAACACAACATAACCATAGAAAACATTCAAATACTAAATAAAGAAACAAACATAAACAAACGTAAAATTAAAGAAGCCTTACTTGTACAACAACTCAAGCCCAAAGTAAACCAATACAAAGGAACACCTTTATACCTATACTAATAAATATAATCGAACATCTAAGCACGCCCTCTACATTCTTACACTCAGTCACACAACCCCCTTCAAACATGTGGTCAGCTATCGGTCAGTCAGATCTTTCTTTCTTTGTGAACCTGACGATGACCGAAGAAGGTCGAAACGTTGTTCGCTCCTCTACATAGAGATTTCTCTATCCATACCAGCCGTTTTTGCAGATTTATAAAACTAAACAAGAACTCCGGAACCATCCAGGATATAAACAATAACACTCAAGTGATCAGTGAATAAATTATTCAAACAGTGATTCTCGAATCGTCTAATAATTATTATTATTTGTCGATCCAAGCAACCATTATCTTCAACATCATACATACAGAAAACATGAAGTTAATATGAAATAAGTTGAGGAAAACCGCGACATTTTTCGTTTGAAAAGTGATGAAATATAATTTGAAACTCATCCGAGGCCTTTATATCCATTTCTGTTTTAATAATTATTACGACTGCATTATCTTAAATTTTATATTATAATTTCGGATAAAGGTAATAAGATTCGTTATGGAAAACCCGGCAAATTAATGACCCAGTTAACTAAAGATACAAGCCCGGCATGGCCAGGTGGGTTAAGGCGTTCGACTCGTAATCTGATGGACGCGGGTTCGAATCCCCGTCGCGCCAAACATGCTCGCCATTTCGGCCGTGGGGGCGTTATAACTTATTCGTTTGTAAAAGAGTAGTCCAAGGTTGGAGGTGGATGGTGATGACTAGCTGCCTTCCCTCTAGTCTTACACTGCTAAATTAGGGACGGCTAGCACAGATAGCCCTCGAGTAGCTTTGTGCGAATTTCAAAAACAAACAAACAAATTAAAGATATTCATTTCACACAGACATATTAGTTTGGTTTTCACGCAACGTTTCAATCAGAAATATTAAGCTGTTTACGTTAAGGGATACGAGAGTAGGGACACCTTTCTATCGAAGCATTTTTATCAAGAGCCCATTGTTGTTGGACTAAGCCAATACATGAGGTTTAGAGGTCAATACGCAGTAATTTATTATTACTTTTGTGAAAGTTACGCAAATAACAAAGTTGGTAAAGTACAAACGTGTTTTTATGACCATCTGGCCACTCATTAAGCTGAAAAAAGGAAAACGTAAACACAATCCGTTTGCTAACCTTGTTTGTTTGCGTGTTTTTTGTTTTTTATTGGGTTTTTTTAATCAACGTATTTTTTTTCTACTTGATCCATCAACATATAATAAACCTAACAAGATGCCGCACGAGTAACATAAAAACGAGTTGGCTTTCTTTGTATGTGATCTACTCCAGATCTTGAATTTATGTAATGGATTTTTCAAGGTATTCCAGTATAAAGCTTTCTTCGATGAAGGAACCAGTTACATTTCGAACTTGAATATTTTGAATTGAAACCTGTTTACACAGACATAGTAGAAATAATTTCTTCTCTACGAATAAAACGTGCTCTATAAAAATTATATATACTTTTTTTATGTAACTACCTGTTGTTGCACTTTCATCTGACAATATATTTGAAAATACTGGGTTTCTCTGTAGTTTTTTTTTTACTTTCGCGCAAAGCTGTACGAGAGCTATCTGTGCTAGCCGTCTCTAATTTAACAGTGTAAGACCAGAGGGAAGGCAGCTAGTCATCACCGCCCACCGCCAACTCTTGGGCTACTCTTTTACCAACGAATAGTGGGATTGATCGACCCATTATAACGCCCTCATGGCTGAAAGAGCGAGCATGTTTGGAATGATAGGGAGCGTCCTAACCACCTGGCCATGCCGGGCCCCTGGATTTTTTTATGTCTCAGATTTTTATATTATAGCTTCTATGAAAAACTTAGGCCTAAATCTGATTTCAGGTTTATCGAACGTTACAGTAAACACATATTTGAATAAGTTATTTTGTCCTTCATTATAATAAGAATATACTTGAGTAATTCATTCTATATTTAACGTTTGTTAAGGTGGTTAAGGCAGTCGACTCGTAATTTGAGAATCGCCGGTTCGAATCCCCATCCCGCTAAATATGCTCGCTCTTTCAGCCGTGGGAGCGTTATCATGTGACATTCAATCCTACTATTCGTTGGTAAAAGAGTAGTCCAAGAGTTGGCGTTGGGTGGTGATGACTAACTGCCTTCCCTCTAGTCTTACACTGCTAAATTAGGAACGGCTAGCGCAGATAGCCCTCGTGTAGCTTTGTGCGAAATTTAAAACAAACAAACATTAATAAAAACAAAAATTAATAAAATCAAATTTTGTTTGCTATTAAGCGCAAAGAAACACAAAGGGCTATTTGTTCTGCGCCCACTACAGATATCGAAACTTAAATTTTAGCGTTACGAGTCGACAGACATGTCGTTGAGCCACTGGGGTAGAAAACACTGTAACGTTAATAATTTACTTTGTTACAGTTACCAAAGATAATAAATGATCCGTAACGAAATTATGGAAGCTACACAGTAAGATATTTAACACACTATTTGAGACTACAAAGTTAGGGCAATCGACTCGTTATCCGAGAGTTGCGGAATCAAATTTCCCTCACACCAAAATTGCTCGTCCTTTCAACCGTGGGAGTGTTATTATGTGATGATCAATCCCACTATTCGTTGGTCAAAAAAGTAGTCCAAGAGAAATTCAAAAATAATCAAAGGAACATTATTAGAATTACGACTTAATAAAATCCACTAGATCCATCGAAAATTATTACAATGTTGTTTTTAACGAATTGTTGCACAATGAGATATTATTAACATTATTATGGAGTATTAATCGTTTAACGACTACTAGACATATCAGAGTTCTTTGAACACACAGGATGTTCACGTACATCACACAGGGTATTAATTTCGTTATATTAATTTTGAATATACATGCAGCAAGTCTCCTGACAACGACAGCCGATATAAAGTTTCGTAGAACGGCATGTATCAGAACTACATTCGTACATTATTAATTGGGTCGTATTTATAGTGTGATTCCACCGAAAGTGTTTGCTTTTGGGAAAGTTATGTAAAAGCACTTTCCAACGCAAAGTATTCGTACAATAAAGATTTGATCTGATCAGAGATAAAAGATATTCGAGAGAAGGAATAATCGTCGTAATTAATGACAATGATACACGAAGGACTAAGAATTATTTTTTTGGCTTCAAGACCGTCCAGAAATGGACATGACGAGGTAGACAAATTGTGGAGTCTTGAAACAGGCAACATAACCAAGAGATATCTCTACCTGGAAACGAGGTCGGCAGGATATGTATTTACCAAGATAAGGTTCCTAGTCCTACCTTCCATTCAAATGTGGCATACCTCACCTTACTGGAAAACGGAGCAGGTATACATGGCGTGTAGGAACAACGAGATCAGAAAACGTCGCATTCGTACATTAGACAGCTTATGGAAAGTCCGTTAGGTAGTATAGTGCGATTTGAGGATGACAGCTTTACAACTGAGCCTTTTGCAATGGAAATCATGTTACTGAAACATTGCCAAGATACACGGTCCTCATACATAGCATAATCGGATATGGAGACACAGACAACAACGACCTCTGTAAGCCACTGAATATGTTAGAGATTTAGGAAAATAATTTGGAACTTCTGTCGTTTGATAGGTACAACAGTTCCAATTAAAGAAATCTGATAATCGTTTTGAAATATTGAGTTTAATCATTGCCATATTATTTAGAGAAACAACTAGTTAAATTATTATATCAATTAGCTGCTAACTGATTACTAGTAGCACGTCTAGTAAACTGAGCAATAATGCTAATGAAACTTCGACACCCTCTTAAAATAATTTAGACAGTTAGGTAAAACCTATTCTTATCATAATACACGAAATAGTTATACCTATTTGTTTATGTTCAATCATTTCAAAGCAACTACAACATTTTTTCTTTTCAAAAGTCAAAACATCACAGCGTTATTTCGTATGGTTACAGTACCTGTTTCCAATTGCTATATTACAAGCCTATAATTCCTGCAATTCAAAAGTGCTATACTTTTCTTGTAACTGATGTTATAACTCAAATGTTACTTTTGTTGTAAATTTTCTTAGGGTTGGTTTAGCTAGATAATCTGTCTTTTTTTTCTTTTTTTTGTCTTGTCTCAAAACGTGTTTTTCTTTCGTATTTCTGACAGTAAAAATTATAAAACGGAGCGGAGAAAGGTTATTTTATATCCTGGATTAGTTATGAAACTCTTTTATCCAAACCTACAACTTCTATTTTAAGTTCGTTTTGTTTCTTTCTTTGTTTCTAATTTCGCGCAAAGCTATACAAGAGCTATCTTCGCTAGCCGTCCATAATTTAGCAGCGTAAAACTGGAGGAAAGGCAAGTAGTCGTCACTGTCCTTCGCTAACTATTGGACTATTTTTTTGCCAAAAAATAGTGGGATTGACCGTGACATTATAACGCCCCCACGGCTAAAAGAGCGAGCATGATTGGTTTGTTTTGTGTTTTTTTTCAATTTTGCGCAAAGCTACACGAGAGCTATCTGAGCTAGCCGTCTCTAATTTTGCAGTGTAAGACTAGAGGGAAAGCAGCTAGTCATCACCACCCTCCGCCAACTCTTGGGATACTCTTTTTACCAAAAAATAGTGAGATTAACAGTCACATTATAACGCCCTCACGGCTGAAAGGGGGAGCATGTTTGATGCAACGAGGATTCGAACCCGCGACCCACGGATTACGAATCGAGTGCCTTAACCACCTGGCCATGCCGAGTTGAGCATAATTGGTGCAACGGAGATTCGAATCTGCCACCCTCAGCTACAAGTCGGGCGCCTCACCCACCTGGCTTTTTTTTTCTTTAAGTTCGAGAAACATTTCTGTGTTATACAAATGAGGTAAGAAAAACAAGTAATACAACGCACCGAAAACTAGCTCTTATGCGTGTTGTATGTTACCTTTCACTTTTTAGGCGTGATTTGATATGTTTGTTATGATTTTATACAGTAACGGTTCGTTGAACCAACAAAATACAAGGATATGTACAATATTCAATTATCAAAGAACTGGCCTGACTTTCCGTATCTCGGAATAGGTCAGTAATTACGTTCCCGAAACCGGCAGAGCATAACAACACACATCAGACCACAAAGTAGGCTACAGTAAATATTTATTTCGTTGTAACTTCATTCTCAATCAAATGTTAGAAATGTCTCGTTTTGACCTTAAATTAGTGATGTAGTGGAAACTTCAAATTAGATGTTTTACGCATATAAAGTTTAAAATCAATATTCTAATTAACGGCATCTCATGCAGTTTTTCCATGCTGTTAGTTGCATTAGTCAATCAGCCAAGTTATAAACTATTTTTTTTACAAGACATATTTTGGAATACATATGTTTTCATCGTTATATGGATTGCCTTTGTTTGTTTGTTTTGAATTTCGCTCAAAGCTACACGAGGGCTATCTGCGCTAGCCGTCCCTAATTTTGCAGTGTAAGACTAGAGGGGGCCAACTTTTGGGCCACTCTTATACAAACGAATAGTGGGGTTGACCGTAATATTATAAAGCCCCTGCGTCTGAAAGGGCGAGCAAGTTTGGTGCGACGGGTATTCGAACCCGCGACCCTCAGATAACGAGAGGAACACCTTAACCCACCTGGCCAGGTCGGGCCTGTATTGTCTTTTCTACCATAAATTATTCTGAGTATTACTTTCCAAAATATCTTCGTATACTGAGTATCTAATAAAATATTTATTTCCCGATAATACTTTCCACGAATATTTATATGTACAACACAGAAATATTTAGTTTTCCTATGATACTTCCCTTCTGAATTTCTGGGTATAGTACAATAAATAAGTAAATGTTTTTTATCTTTCAATATTAATTTCCACTGAAAATCTACGTATAATGCAATCACGTATTCACATTTTTCAGTAATACTTTACATTTAAAATATACGTACAATATAATAACATCTCAGTCCTTTCCAGTAAAACAAAGTAAAACACTACATGTTTTCGTTAACGAATGCCTCTCACTAGGCACCTGTTTAAAATGTTTAGTTTAGAATTGTGGTGTTACTTCTTCTGGTACTCAAGTCTTTAAGAACCGATCATTGGAAACCACATTTTCCACAGGCCGTAAAAGAACAAACCCACAGACAGCATATGTCAAAGAATAAACATTTATCAAGATCTATCATATTAAATTAGTGGTTACCAAACGATAATTACAATATTTGTGCCTCATATGTTTCAAATATCTTCCTGAAAACTTTGTAATAAGCTATGATGTAACTTACGCGTGATATAATTTAAGATTTAAATGTGCTCTACTGATGAGAAATTAGGACTTAACACTCAGAGAAACTTGAAAGGTTATTAATATTAGGCTAATAAATTTGTATTTAAATGAAATTGCCATTTCATTTGATTTCATTTCATTAAATAAATTGCCATTTCATTTGATTTCATTTCATTAAATAAAATGGCAATTTCATTTAAATACAAATTTATTAGCCTAATATTAATAACCTTTCAAGTTTCTCTGGGGCCTATTAGGCCCCACTTTTCGTAGGAGTGTTAACGTTAGAATTTAAACAGAATATTTTCCTACCTAAAGTGAATGTATTTTATAAAAGTAGTCACATGATGAACAATAGAAAATAGAACCAACGTTTAAAATACATAATAATTTAGCTGAAGCTTACTTACAAACTGAACCACACTAATTGTCTTGATCGAATTTTCAAAGCTAGACAATATTGAAAAAATGACGCCATATTTGTTACTGAAAAAAACAGTTTATGAAATTTCTCTGTCAAAAGCTAATTCTCTATGTGTCACCTTTACTGTTTCGTCTGAACTACATATATAATCAGATATTAACAGTTTCATGGGTTTATTAAAACGGACTGAAATCCGCCTCGACGACAATAATTAAAGTCAGGGCTTAGGCAGTCCTCATTGTATAATAACATATGATACACAGGCAGACCGGGACGGGTTTTCTGCATGTTAAACAATATTAAAACCTTTCCCCCTTGTGTTCAAATTCTTTTCAATTCACCAGCCATAGTCGAAAGAAATGCGTTTTTCAACTATTTTATTTTTAACGTACGTCCGAGACTTTTTACATGGATAACAAAGTAGGATAAGGAAATCCACACTTACTGACGTACGAAATGTAGGACATACCGAAAAAATATCCTTAATAATAACCACCCATTGTAATGATTTTCTTCCACCAAGATAGAAGTAACAAAGTGACGGCAGGAAGTCATTCAAACGTTATTTATTTACCCTAATATAATTAATCAACTCAAATATTTATCTCGGATACGCCTATATTTATGAAAGTGTATGCAGTCTCTGCTTTAGGAGTTACAATACCTACGTGTCACGTATTGTGTTTAGACAATTACTATATTATAAAGTAGTGCTATCCCAGATCTTCATATGGAGAGCTGGAATGATAATAATGTTAAAATAACTGGCTGACTGACTTCCAACGACCGAAAGAAGGGTGTGTCTACGCTCACCCATGATGAAACTTACTTTATTTTACGTTCATCGTGGTTTTCAGCCACGAATCTCTACTAGATTGTCGACCTGGAAAAAGACAAGACAATTACTCAACTATTTTTAAATAACATTTAATATTTTAATCTCTCTCTGTATTCTTCCACAATTCTATTTAAAAAAAAACGACCATTAGTCCATCTACAATAAATTAAACGTCCTGAATCAGTAAAGGATATTTAACCAGGTTTTTATTTCCTTGTCCGCAGATTTGTTTTTTTTTAATATTTTTAGATATTTTACCTATTTGTTTGTTTTTTAATTTCACCCACAACTACACGAGGGCTATCTGCGCTAGCCGTCCCTAATTTAACAGCGTAAGACTAGAGAAAAGGCAGCTAGTCATCATCACCCACGCCAACTCTTGGGCTACCCTTTTACCAACTAATAGTAGGATTGACCGTCACATAATAACGCCCCCACGGCTGAAAGGGCGAGTGTATTTGATGTGACAGGGATTCGAACCCGCGATCTTCGGATTACGAGTCGAGTGCCTTAACCACCTGGCCACGCCGGGCCATTGTGGAGAGAATGTTATATTAGGAAAAACATTTATCTTTGAAATTATCTGATGTATGTCCAGGAATGTCATGAAACAATGTGTTTCAATACCTCTCATATAGAGTGTTAAACATGTTTCATATAGAATGTTAAACATGTTTCAAGGCGTAATATTTTCAACTCAAGCCATATATAGTCAAGACATAGTCAGTGTATGTTTGCTCTTTTAGTAAATAAAATAGACATAATCAATGTTTGTCCTGTTTGGTAAACAAACAAAGATGTAGCCAGTAAGAGTTTGTCTTGTTTGGTAAATCAACAAAGATTTAACCAGTCGGTTTATTTTCCATTTGATAAATTAGCAAATATGTGTATTCTGTCAGAGTTTGTGTATTCTGTCAGAGTATGTGTATTCTGTCAGAGTTTGTGTATTCTGTCAGAGTTTGTTCTCTGGTAAAGTCATGTTTATCATTGTTAGTAAATAAGCAGAGATATCGTCACTCAATGTTTTGTTTTCTATATATGTGTATTCTGTCAGAGTTTGTTCTCTGGTAAAGTCATGTTTATCATTGTTAGTAAATAAGCAGAGATATCGTCACTCAATGTTTTGTTTTCTATATATGTGTATTCTGTCAGAGTTTGTTCTCTGGTAAAGTCATGTTTATAATTTTTAGTAAATAAGCAGAGATATCGTCACTCAATGTTTTGTTTTCTATATATGTGTATTCTGTCAGAGTTTGTTCTCTGGTAAAGTCATGTTTATCATTTTTAGTAAATAAGCAGAGATATCGTCACTCAATGTTTTGTTTTCTATATATGTGTATTCTGTCAGAGTTTGTTCTCTGGTAAAGTCATGTTTATCATTTTTAGTAAATAAGCAGAGATATCGTCACTCAATGTTTTGTTTTCTATATATGTGTATTCTGTCAGAGTTTGTTCTCTGGTAAAGTCATGTTTATCATTGTTAGTAAATAAGCAGAGATATCGTCACTCAATGTTTTGTTTTCTATATATGTGTATTCTGTCAGAGTTTGTTCTCTGGTAAAGTCATGTTTATCATTGTTAGTAAATAAGCAGAGATATCGTCACTCAATGTTTTGTTTTCTATATATGTGTATTCTGTCAGAGTTTGTTCTCTGGTAAAGTCATGTTTATCATTTTTAGTAAATAAGCAGAGATATCGTCACTCAATGTTTTGTTTTCTATATATGTGTATTCTGTCAGAGTTTGTTCTCTGGTAAAGTCATGTTTATCATTGTTAGTAAACAAGCAGAGATATCGTCACTCAATGTTTTGTTTTCTATATATGTGTATTCTGTCAGAGTTTGTTCTCTGGTAAAGTCATGTTTATCATTGTTAGTAAATAAGCAGAGATATCGTCACTCAATGTTTTGTTTTCTATATATGTGTATTCTGTCAGAGTTTGTTCTCTGGTAAAGTCATGTTTATCATTTTAGTAAATAAGCAGAGATATCGTCACTCAATGTTTTGTTTTCTATATATGTGTATTCTGTCAGAGTTTGTTCTCTGGTAAAGTCATGTTTATCATTGTTAGTAAACAAGCAGAGATATCGTCACTCAATGTTTTGTTTTCTATATATGTGTATTCTGTCAGAGTTTGTTCTCTGGTAAAGTCATGTTTATCATTTTTAGTAAATAAGCAGAGATATCGTCACTCAATGTTTTGTTTTCTATATATGTGTATTCTGTCAGAGTTTGTTCTCTGGTAAAGTCATGTTTATCATTTTTAGTAAATAAGCAGAGATATCGTCACTCAATGTTTTGTTTTCTATATATGTGTATTCTGTCAGAGTTTGTTCTCTGGTAAAGTCATGTTTATCATTTTTAGTAAATAAGCAGAGATATCGTCACTCAATGTTTTGTTTTCTATATATGTGTATTCTGTCAGAGTTTGTTCTCTGGTAAAGTCATGTTTATCATTGTTAGTAAACAAGCAGAGATATCGTCACTCAATGTTTTGTTTTCTATCGCGTAGATAAACAACAATTGAAAAATGTATGCTCTTTTGTGTCTCGTAAGTTACAAAAGATATATTGAAACAACGTTTATTCAATGATTTGGTATAAAACAAAGAAATGACAGTCAATTTTGATCTATTTAATAATCAGCCAAATATTGTTCGGTTTATTGAATAACCTATGCTAAATAATAACTTTTAAATACAGTATGTTCTACCAATACCGACTTGAGTGAAACTATGAGGCACAATTATTAAGATGGCTTCAGGTTTTGAACTCAATTTTTTCAGGAGAGGGATTCCCCTTCAACTGCAAGATAAAACTGGTTTTATTTTTAGCTCAACTTACCACCAGCTGCTAGAATGCAGCGTCGGTGATGCCGAAATTTCGTTTTGTGGCACAGTTTCTCAGGAATAAAAGGTTAAACGTGATTTGCCTGTTGGTCAAAGTACTCATTTATAACGAAACTCGCGTATATTTTAAAAAAAAGTTGTGTGGAGTGATTTCCAAAGAAAGATGGGTGACACACTTTTCCTTCTTGATCGAGCACCTGTTTTGTAGATAATAATAGAAACGTTTAAATTATTCTGGTTTTATGGAAGGACAGATATTACAAGGTAACAGTGACCATGATTTGAGTTGCTTTAACCGAAACATCTGTAATGTACAGATATCATGAGTAATTCTGTATTTGTTGTTTTCATTTTGGGCCTTGAAAAAATACACTCCTGTAAGTTAAAAAAAAACGTACTTAAAAAAACTGTGGATACGTGAGATACGTACATACAAATAATAACACGACTAATGTGAAATAATAAAAGTCCAGATGCAACACGAGATAGTTTGTTTGCTTGTTTTTTTGGAATTTCGCGCAAAGCTACATGAGGGCTATCTGCGCTAGTCGTCTGTAATGTAGCAGTGTAAGATTAGAGGGAAGACAGTTAGTCATTACCACCCACCGTCAACGCTTGGGCTACTGTTTTACGAACGATTAGTGGGAGTGACCGTCACATTATAACGCCCCCACGGCTGAAAGGGTGAGCATGTTTGGTGCGACGGGGAGTCGAACGCCTTAACCCACCTTGCTATACTGGACCACACGAGAAAGAGCAAATACAAGATAAGATTCCAAACAGTTCCTGGCATTAATTTCGAAAACGCAAAACCTGAGATCGATTTGCAACCTTAGGATTCATTTGGAAGTAAACGAAAAAATGTATAATGTATTTTTTTACCTGATTCATTTCACATTATCCAGATGTTTGGTATTTGTTGTTCATTTTATTATTCTGTCTGACCCTTCATGCAACACGGCCAGGTCAGAGGTTCCATAGTTCAGAGGTAACCGTACCTCATTTGCAGCTGCTGACCAGACGAATGGCAATCAGTCAGCAACATTAGCTGCTAATACGGCTATTCCTAAACGAAGTATCAACTAGCACAGACAAATAGAAAATACCCACTGTCGTTAGCGGCGTAATGCACCTCGAACCATGATTATTCCGATCCGCAGTCCGGCAAATTAGCCGTTCGGCCAAGCCTGACCCAACAAAAGTTGAATGTTATCAAGCATGCGCAATACACGAAAAATGACACGATAATAAATATAAAAAATAATAAAAAAGAAATATACTTCTTAACAACAAACGATCGTAAGTTTAAAAACGTGGCAACAAATCGTTCGTCATCAACAAAGACAGTACTTTAAAACTCGAGACCTTCTGTCTACAACTCTAATGTCATGGGTCGTCCACAAATATATTTGTGGGAGCTCTAAAGAGCCTATTTTAGTGGAAGAAAACGCTTTTTAAAGATACGTGCCAATGAACATAGAAGAGATTCAACCATAGCCGGTCAACCACTCCTGAGCTCACAAACACCGACCATTAAATAAATAACCACACTTTATCTACCGACAACCTCAAAATCCTATTATCAGGATCAACAAACCACGAGTTTCTGGTTCAAAATCCAAACTTAAATAATAACACCAGTTCTTTTCAGCTCTGCTTCTTTTGGATATTACATTGTATTCTCTGTTTTAAAACTTTATTGTTACATATAAGTACATATATACTTGTCAGTTATATATTTATGTTGTATGTATAAATATTTACACCCTTGATGATTGTTTGTTTGTTTGTTTTTGAATTTCGCGCAAAGCTACACGAGGGCTATCTGTGCTAGCCGTCCCTAATTTAGCAGTGTAAGACTAGAGGGAAGGCAGCTAGTCATCACCACCCACCACCAACTCTTGGGTTACTCTTTTACCAACGAATAGTGGGATTGACTGGTACATTGCAACGCCCCCACGGCTGAAAGGCGGAGTATGTTTGGTGCGACGGGGATTTGAACCTGCGACCATCATATTACGAGTGGAGCGCCTTAACCCAAGTGGCCATACAGCGCCCGCCTTCGATGAACAAATGCATAGATTCGGAAATATTTGAAAACTAAACATGTAGGTTATTAGTGGATTATTAATAGGTTGTCGGTATGTTATTGATAGGTCATTAGTAGGGTATTGGTAGCTTATTACTAGTTTACTGGGAGGTCATTAGTAGGTTATTAATACGTTGTTAGTTGGTTATTGGCAGGTCATTAGTAGGTTGTTAGTAGATTGTTAATAGGTTGTTGATAGGTTATTGGTAACTCATAAATAGATTATTAGTTGGTCAAAGTAGGTTATTGGTAAATCATTAGTAGGTTATTAATAGGTGGGCAGAGCACAGATAGCCTATTGTGTAGCTTTGTGCTTAATTCCGTAGTTTAGGTTCTGGTAACTGATAAATTTGTTTGTTTGTTTGAATTGTTGTACAAAGCTACACAATAGGGTATCTGTGCTCTTCTCAGAAATTGTATCGAAACCCGGTTTTTAGCATTGTAAACCCACAGACATACCGTTCTGCCTCTAGGTGGTGACTATCACGACTAAGTATTTTTTTTTTTAATTGTTGTGAAAATTATTGAAACTTTACGAAACTCACTTCATTCCTAAAATGTCAAAGCTCTTTATAGTTAACTATTTTATGATATGATATAAAACTTAAAATACTTTTTGGCCATCTGGTGTTGAAACATAAAATAAAGATTTAATAACTAGATATTTCGTTTTTAAAAACTGTAAGCTGTTTTCCTGAATATTATTCAAACTAAATTCAATTATCTAAATTATTTTAAAGTACGTTAGGTTTCAGTCTTATTTATGCTAGCAATATGATGTATATTTTTCAACAATATAGACTTTATTTTCGACTAATTATATTTCATTCTGAACAAGAGAGCTCTTATGAGAATATATTATATCGTTTTTACATAAGCTCACCAATAATTAATTTTAGACAGCAGTAATTCAATATGACTTGAGTTACGAAGACTTAATTTTGAATCTTTTACGCTACTGCCACCTATTGACACAAATCTCATCGATTTTTATCTGTTCTTGAAACTTCTGTGTAATAAAACACGTAAGTTTCAGTCACCACTAACAAAAGTTTTCTCAATGAAGTGTAACCCACATGTACAGCAGCACTTCTTCTTATTAACATTATTTATTTCAAATAAAGCCAAAGTTTCATAAATACTCTAAAATTTAGGTCCAAAAACAACATTAAATTATCATGACATATACTTAAAAATACAATTTATTTTTCTTATTTTATTTTCTTAAAATTTCATCACAATGGGTTGTCTGTGCTTTGGGCACTAGAGATATCGAAACCTAAGTCTTAAAGCCGTAAATGTGCAGACTTTCTGGTGGGCCACTGAGGAGACATTTTCTTTTATTTATGGTAACATAGATAAGGGTAAGTAGTCCTCACCCTGGTCTCTCACGTAGTCGAATAGCCTTAGCCTTAACTTTTGTGGAACGATTTGACCTTCTCAGAAGTGTAACCCATTTGAACGATGGCGTAACATGTGTTTAATAGAGGACTATTACAGATCTAAATTCAAACTGTTTAGATTCAGAGTTCTTTACCTGACCGTAGTACCACTGGAGGCTTATGACAAGAATACAAATTATTTTACAATAGACGATTTCGTATAAATATAATAAAACCTTGAACCCAGAGTAAATGTACAATTTATAATATATAAAAATGTTTAGCTATTTTAATTAAGTTTTTGAAAAAAAACACGTGTGGATTAATTATTTTTTGATAATGAGGACACATTACGAATTACGCACTTATTGTAATTATTTTTTTATAATGAGGACATATTACGAATTATGCACTTATTGTAATTATTTTTTGATAATGAGGACATATTACGAATTATGCACTTATTATAATTATTTTTTGATAATGAGGACATATTACGAATTATGCACTTATTGTAATTATTTTTTGATAATGAGGACATATTACGAATTATGCACTTATTGTAATTATTTTTTGATAATGAGGACATATTATGCACTTATTGAAAAATATTTGAGCAAAAAAGTGAAATTGAACTAATAACACATTATTAATCGAAGCTCTTAATAATGTAGGAACAGAAGTGAGGTGAGTCGAAGAGAAAGTAAATTATTATTATAATGAGATTTACCATTTAACTCAATTAATTTATTTGTTTTTATTCTCTTTGTATAGAATTTTCGCTCGAAGCTACACAGAGGCTATCTAGGAACAGTAATCGTTAATAAAGTAGCATGAAATACCTAATCACTAAATTCTGACGAGTTCTACTAACAAGCAAAGATTGAAGTGAAATATTCACATTAATCTGATGAATTATATTAATAACAGAATGTTAGAGTGAAACACCTGATTACTATATCTTAATTAGTTCTATTAACAAGCAAAGATTGGAGTGAAACATTCACATTAATCTGATGAATTATATTAATAACAGAATGTTAGAGTGAAACACCTGATTACTATATCTTAATTAGTTCTATTAACAAGCAAAGATTGGAGTGAAACATTCACATTAATCTGATGAATTATATTAATAACAGAATGTTAGAGTGAAACACCTGATTACTATATCTTAATTAGTTCTATTAGCAACCAAAGATTGGAGTGAAACATTCACATTAATCTGATGAATTATATTAATAACAGAATGTTAGAGTGAAACACCTGATTACTATATCTTAATTAGTTCTAGTAACATCCAAAGATTGGAGTGAAACACCTAATCATTATTTTCTGATGAGTGGAATATTGGTTAAAATAGAGCCTAGCTACAGCTGTTAAGATTACCTTGTGTCTAGGTAAACTATAAACTCAGTGTTATTTAAAAGTAGTGCCTAGCTACAGCTGTTACGATTGTATTCTCAATACAGCTGGTGTGGGTATTAAAACTTTTATTGAAGTATAGAACAACATATTGACCTTCTTAGATCATCTTCGGGTTAGCAAAGATACTTTGCAACTTACCGTTGCCGTGCTCAAGTCTAAGGGAAGAGAGTGTAAACGGGTGATTGTAGAGGGCGTTGTAGTTAGATGCTAAACTATTAATTACTATAAGTATAAAGGTGTTCCTTTATATTGGTTTACTTTGGGCTTGAGTTGCTGTATAAGTAGGGCTTCTTTGATTTTGCGTTTGTTTATGTTTGTTTCCTTACTTAGTATCTGGGTGTTTTCTGTGGTTATGTTGTGTTTATTTGAATTGCAGTGTTCAAAAACAGACTGACACAGATCGAACCTCAATAGATCAATTCAGCGTTATAACCACCACTATACTGGTACAGATATGTTCACAATATAATTGCTGGATTCACATCTACAGAACACACAGTTTTTCAACCACGTTAACTCTATACACACAACATTAAGTTCACGTGTGAACAAGAGAAACTAAACCAGAAACATTTCCCTACCTCAAGACCATAAGAACTGATACACAATTCAAAACAGAAATCCACAGAAAAATCACCCATACTGGACTATACACGCCCTGAGACTTAGCACATGAAACAAAACAAAAACTCAACATATCAAATAAACACAGCCACAACACAATGTTCACCTGATAAAATTAACGATGAAGTCGACAAAATAAAACAACACTTCATCAACATCAACAAATTTCCTAAAAAAAAACGTGGAAAAAATTATACACACACACCCAGACAAACAACAAACAAACAATAATAAATTAAAAGAAACAAACAAAACTACATAACTTTGCACTGCTGTATACCACACACTACGAAACCATATGTTCTCGATATTAGCAAAATAATAACCAACATTTGGAAAAAATCTCATAACAAAACACAACATTCCAGTAAACACCAAATTTATTCAAAAACCACGTACAAAACTAAAGTCCATACTATGTAAAAACTACACTGACAAACACCACACCAACATAATTTATAAAATACAATGTGATAACTGCCACAACTTCTATATTGAAGAAACAAACAGAAGAATGTAAATTATAATCAAAAAACACCTTCACACGTTTTTTACCAATATTCAATTTTCAGTCTAGCTTGATATGAGGTAATTGTAACAACTGTTACTAGGATCTACTGTTAACCAATATTCAATTTTCAGTCTAGCTTGATATGAGGTAATTGTAACAACTGTTACTAGGATCTACTGTTAACCAATATTCAATTTTCAGTCTAGTTTGATATGAGGTAATTGTAACAATTGTTACTAGGATCTACTGTTAACCAATATTCAATTTTCAGTCTAGCTTGATATGAGGTAATTGTAACAACTGTTGCTAGGATCTACTGTTAACCAGTATTCAATTTTCAGTCTAGCTTGATATGAGGTAATTGTAACAACTTTTACTAGGATCTACTGTTAACCAATATTCAATTTTCAGTCTAGCTTGATATGAGGTAATTGTAACAACTGTTACTAGGATCTACTGTTAACCAATATTCAATTTTCAGTTTACTTAGACACCAGATTATCTTAACAGATGTAGCTAAGCTTTATGATTAATATAGTTAATAATATAATTACAGAATTAAAGAAAGCAAAAACAACTGTACGTTTTACAAATATCTCATTTATTAAGAGAAAAATTTGGAAAAAATCATGTACCTGATGAATGAAATGTTTACAAACCCACAATGTATTTTTCTTCATTTATGGACCATCGTTCATTTTTACTTGAAATTGTGGGTAACATTCAGTCTCGCAGCTGTCTATAACTTTAAACAAAATGTTCGTCAGTTGATATGATTGACAAAATGAATTTTTCTAAAATTAAATGTAAGAATAATCCGTATAACAAAGTACTAACAATTAAAGCCAATATTAACAGTGGTTCTTGCAACAATTAAATTATTGTAACTTAATAATGGTAGCCACTCTATTGTAATTATTGTTTTCAGACGCTTCCTGTAACCGCAATAATGTCTTTGTATTACCTGCAGTGAAACACTGTTTTTATAACCATTGTGACCGGTGTAAAACGTTGTGTTACAACAGTCATTCTGGCGAAACACGATCGTTGTAAGGTAATATAATGTATGTAATAGCAGCCATTGTACTAAAGTAAAATATGTAACTATATTTGTTTGATTGTGGCTAAATACAAAGTGAAACAGTGGGATGTATGTTCATTCTCTATTGCAGGTATGGAAACTCTATTATAACAATAGAGTTATAAGCCCTCAGCCTTATCAATAACCAATGGGAAGGTATTCAGCCATAATAACAGTAGAGACAACTTAACTTCACCTAAAGTGAAGCTCGGAAGGTATGCAGCCGTAATAACAGTAGAGACAATCTAACTTCACCTAAAGTGAAGCTCGGAAGGTATGCAGCCGTAATAACAGTAGGAACAATCTAATTTCACATAAAGTGAAGCTCGGAAGGTATGCAGCCGTAATAACAGTAGAGACAATCTAACTTCACCTAAAGTGAAGCCCTACAAAAATACGACTATCGTATTGAAACCCTGCAAAAGTGTAATAATTAAAGTGAACATTTGCGTACAATGTAGTTATTGAAGTGTTTGTCTGTTTGTTTTTGAATTTCGCGCAAAGCTACACGAGGGCTATCTGCACTAGCCGTTTCTAATTTTGCAGTGTAAGACTAGAGGGAAGGCGGCTAGTCATCACCATCCACCGCCAACTCTTGGACTACTCTTTTACCAACAAATAGTGGGATTGACCGTCACATTATAACGCCCCCATGGCTGATAGGACGAGCACGTTTCGTGTGACTGGGTTTCGAACCTACGACCCTCAAATTACTAGTCGACTGCCTTAACCGCCTGGCCATGCCGGGCCTTCATTTTTGTATTTAACCACAAATCTGCACAATGGGCTATTCGTGCTAAGCCCATCCTCGTCTTCACGAATATCGAAACCTGGTTTCCAGCGTTGTAAGTCGGCAGACTTGCTGTTGTGCCTCTGGGAGGCATTTGTAAGGTGCAATAAAACTTTTTTTGATGTCATCTTGCCTTTCTAGCCATAAATAGAATCGTTGGTGGTATAGACAGTCACCCTATAGACGAAGTATTAAGGAGAAATATAAATTACTTTTAATCCAAGCTAAGCATTTCCCATGTAATTATCAATCATGTTTTGTGGAGTCTTTCCCTACTGGATTTTTCAGGGCACGTTCTGTTGTCCTTAGGTCGTAATTTTGTACCAAGTGACTAACTAGTTTATGTCACAGCAACTCCTAAAGACGCAGTATATACAAGTAAGCTAGATAAGTGATGTATTTCGTGAATGAGATCCTCAGATAACATCGAATTTTAATCATCCAACGACCTCGAACTTCATGTAACACAAGCACAAAAAATAGTCCACGGTTTGATAATTAGCCTTTCAGAAGTACGATTCACAATCTACCACAATTATTTTTTATTCTAGTTTGAAATATAATCGGTTATATAACACTGTTAGTGTTACGTATCATTACACAAAACGCGTTCCGCTCTCCACATTCATTTACAGCTGATTTCTGTGTTCGCGTTTCTACCAGCGTGCAGACGCGTTTTGCATAAATAGCGTTCTTCTTCCATGTCAAAACACATTAAAAAAAAAGAAAGAAAAAGCACTACCTACAATATATGAATTAAAATCAGTCGAGACCGACAGCGGTACAAACTAAAAGCCAGGAAATAATCAAGACGAGTACTGAGGAATAAATAACGGAGGAAAACCGGTTACGAGATCCTCGTGCGAATGGTGTCTCTGGTTGAGAGGTTACCAGCCTCAAGTCGAAATACAATTTTAACAAGGACCTTCTAGGCCTAATGATGCTTCACAATGGCTTTAGGACTGTGGATATGTTGGAGATAACCGAGCGAACTCGGGTGTTTCAAGACCTACTTTTGCCTTCGAGACTATTTTCCTAATCGGACTAACATCGTAAAACGTTTGAAATACATTAAACTTATGACAACTGAAAGGTCCTATGAACAGTTTTAAAAACTAAATAGTTTAATTGGTTGACAATTACCTAAGAAATTGCCCATCTTCCCAGGGTCTCAGCGCTAAGTCTGAGGACTTTAAACGTTACAAACCAGATTTCATTACAAGTGGTAGTCATAACGCAGATAGCTTAGAATATAAAGTCTGAGGGCTTTAAACGTTACAAACCAGATTTCATTACAAGTGGTAGTCACAACGCAGATAGCTTAGAATATAAAGTCTGAGGACTTTAAACGTTACAAACCAGATTTCATTACAAGTGGTGGTCACAACGCAGATAGCTTAGAATATAAAGTCTGAGGGCTTTAAACGTTACAAACCAGATTTCATTACAAGTGGTAGTCACAACGCAAATAGCTTAGAATATAAAGTCTGAGGGCTTTAAATGTTACAAACCAGATTTCATTACAAGTGGTGGTCACAACGCAGATAGCTTAGAATATAAAGTCTGAGGGCTTTAAATGTTACAAACCAGATTTCATTACAAGTGGTAGTCACAACGCAGATAGCTTAGAATATAACTTTTTGCGTAGCTACATACAAACAATAAAACATAACTTAAGAAATCGTTGACTGCAGAAAAGACCAGACTATAATATGTTTGGATTTTTATTTTCATTATCACTAAAGCATCTACACTGTAGCTTTAGCAACGTCTTAAGTTATTTAAATAAGTTAAATAGAAAACTTCGATATTATGCCATAGCTAAACGCACACATAGATATAAGCTTACGCCAGTACCTGTTTGATATTTTGTTTGGTTGTTAATGAATTTCGCTCAAAGCTACACCAGAACTATCTGCACTACTCGTCCCTAACTTAATAGTGTATGACTAGAGGGAAGGCAGCTAGTCATCACCACCCACCACTAACTCTTGAGCTACACTTTTACCAACCAATGGTGGGATTGACTGACACATTATAACGCCCCCAGGGCTGAAAGGGAGAGCATGTTTGGTGTGACGAAGATTCGAACCTGGGACCCTCATATTACGAGTCGATCGCCTTAACCGGCTTGCCATGCCGGGCCCTTGATATTTAGTTTTTTAATTTTTATCCAATACTATACAGCGGTAAGTCTACGAATTTACAACGCTAAAATCATGGGTTCGATTCCCCTCGGTGGACTCAGCAGATAGCCTGATATGGCTTTGCTATGAGAAAAAAAAACAACACACACACACACACCAATACTATCCAACTTGAACCGATAGAATGAGAGGCGGAAATTAGCTAACAACGCTCAACCGCTACTCTTGCCTGACCTAATAGTAGGAATGTGACTGTCTCTCTTATAGTTCAACTTACCCACGTGCGTAAAGTAGGGAGTGCAGTTTTACTTAAACTCGAATTTACAGTCCAAGCACATTTTGACCTCAGCGCTCCGACCAGTCCACATTAATACTTGAAAAACAAAATAGGATCAGTAACTTTGTGTAATAAAATAATTGAACAATTTGTTTATCCTTTGTTGGTAAAAATATATATCGTAACAAAGTTGCGAATTAAAGTTTGTAAAAGTTCAACAAAGCAAAGTCATTTTGTTTTTTCTAATTTCCTACAGTTCTAGTATAATCTGTATATACGTAACAGTTTCCTAAAACGGTTTTGAGAACTAATTATAGATACACCCTTTTGACTTATATTCACCTTAAGAACACCCATTGAGTATTGGAACTCTATTAAACCGGATACCAATTTGAAAGAGACCTCTGGGGAGAAAGGAAGGCGGCTTTGTTTAAAAAGGTTATTCTGGGAAAATATTGGTTACAATTTAAAAAAATGTCTCTCATCTTCTTATTATCATGGTTTCACTAAAGATGTCATGACCTACTTTTTCGGCTTCAATGATCTTCTGGGGCAGTCAGAATCTTGGGGCATCATCCTATAAACCTTATTTATCTCCAGATGTCCGAATAATTGGAAAATACAATCACAAACCTACATCGCTTTGTTAATTACTCTTTTTATTATAAGTCTTATAAGAACAGAGTTTTTGTTGTGTTATCTGTGATGAATCGAGCCCAAGATTTTAGAGTCTTAAGTCACTAAATTTACTGCCGTCCCATTGAGACCCAGAGCAAGTTTTAACTGTGATTTCTGCCGTTTTTTACGTGATTTTTGTATCGCGTAAAGCAAAGTTTAACGAATTATTCACAATATTTGATGTAAGTAACACAAGAAAAAATGAAAATTATAAGATTTGTGATTGGCGTGCTTTATTTTAAGAGCAAAGCTGAAAGAAATAGGCAATCTGTACTATGTCTCTAGCTAGTCGGTGTGCCGTGTGATTTGAATTGCCATAAAAAACAGTACTAGTGTTTTTTCGATATTTATCAAACCATAAATGTTATGATATACATATATATCTTTATGTTATGATATACATATACCTATATATTTTAATATTCGCTGATGTTTTGTTTGTTTCTTTACCCCTAAGCGCACAGCTACAAAAATATTATATGTGCTGTACCCACGGCTGGTATTAAAAACCGGTTTTTCTTATTTCAAGACTTAATTTTAACCTCTGAACCACTCATTTCAAAACCTTTGTGATCTTTTCTTTTATGTTTTTGCTCTTCGTGTCAGCAATGTTAGAAGGTTTCTGTTAATCCACGTTCTATGGTTTACAACTATTTTTTCTTGTAATTTTATTAGAGAGTGGGTTGCGGGTTCGAATCCCGGTCGCATCAAACATGCTCGCCCTTTCAGCCATGAAGACGTTATAATGTGACGGTCAATCCCACTATTCGTTGGTAAAAGAGTAGCCCAAGAGTTGTCGGTGGGCGGTGATGACTCGCTGCCTTCTCTCTAGTCTTACACTGCTAAATTAGGAACGGCTAGCACAGATAGCCCTTGTGTAGCTTTGCGCGAAACTCAAAAATAAACAATAAACAATTCCACTCTAGTGGATAATTTATTTTGTTTTCAACTAAATTAGCTGTACGTTTATTAGAGAGCAGTAATTCTACTTTAATGAAAGATTTATTTATGTACTTATTTAGGCTTTCCAAAACGAAATTCTAAACATTTATGAGAAAAAAAAAAACTGTTAGTATAACCTTCTATTACAAAATAAAAAACTCTACTATCGATATTAATCGCTCAAAGATTATATGTGGCCCCCTGATGGCGGATCGAAGGATTCAGAGTTCGAGACACGGTACACATTCAACTCCTAGTGCGTCATAAAAAGGGACATACAATTATGTTATTGAGTTCAGAAAGTCGGATTAAGTAAGCCCTGGAAGTGTCAGGTGCAGATGGTTGTCTACCGAACCCTAGGGGCCTCTGACCTGGTTTTAGTCCACCTGCGCATATGGTGCTATTCACGTTGAACATTCCAGTTTGTTTTCTCATAAATAATTAAATACTTTGATAAAAACAAAAAATGTTCTTTTATAACTAACAACGACTGTTGTAATTCTGTGATTCCGCTGTTAATAGGTACAAAACCACTGGTGTCCGCAGGAGGGACAAGAGGGGGGTATATGCACCCATCCGGATAATGAGAATCATAAATCTTGTTTGACGCCCCCCAGAAAAAATATGCAGATTCCCATGCACAAGTCTCCCCCTGGGACAGTGGTAAGTCGAGAGATTTATAATGCTAAAATTAGGGTTCGATTCCCTTGATGGACACAGCAGATAACCCTATGTGGCTTTGCTATAAGAATACCCCACAAAGGGCTATCTGTGTTCTTCCCACCATGGGCATTTAAACCCGGTTTCTAGTACTATAAATACGAAGACATGCCACTATGCCACTGGGGGCTTCTATGTATGAACGAAAATAAGAACACGCAATAAGATATTTCATGCGTAATAAACTTCGGACATGATGAGGCACTGCGACAGAGCCATGTTTTGGAATCGTTGTTGGACAGCTGCGGCTTCACGTCTGGCAGACGAAATGCTGTTGTGTCTTTCAGCAAGACATTTCACTCGAACTATTTCGGTCGACCTATGGACAAGCTTTGTGGTGAATACGTGCGGTTGAATGTCATTCCGTCCGGGTAACTATTACCATATCCTGGTGTGTTTATTAAAATAAAATACAATGCTTAACCAGCCGATCCTAAGTGCCGACACCGAATTAAACGAATTTGACCTTTGATCATACATTTTACATTGAAAATATATTAGAGGGCTAAAGCATTTGCATTTATCACTAATATCTTTAGTTCAGAATGTTTTAAAATAACGTCGATATTTATATCGAGGGAGACAGAAAAAAATGTGTAGGTTTAAAGTCTAGACAACAACGTTTTCATGGCGTTATATAACCTTTAATCTCTTCGTACGAATGTATTGATAGACAACAACGTTTTCATGGCGTTATATAACCTTTAACCTCTTCGTACGAATGTATTGATAGACAACAACGTTTTCATGGCGTTATATAACCTTTAATCTCTTCGTACGAATGTATTGATAGACAACAACGTTTTCATGGCGTTATATAACCTTTAACCTCTTCGTACGAATGTATTGATAGACAACAACGTTTTCATGGCGTTATATAACCTTTAATCTCTTCGTACGAATGTATTGATAGACAACAACGTTTTCATGGCGTTATATAACCTTTAACCTCTTCGTACGAATGTATTGATAGACAACAACGTTTTCATGGCGTTATATAACCTTTAATCTCTTCGTACGAATGTATTGATAGACAACAACGTTTTCATGGCGTTATATAACCTTTAATCTCTTCGTACGAATGTATTGATAGACAACAACGTTTTCATGGCGTTATATAACCTTTAATCTCTTCGTACGAATGTATTGATAGACAACAACGTTTTCATGGCGTTATATAACCTTTAATCTCTTCGTACGAATGTATTGATAGACAACAACGTTTTCATGGCGTTATATAACCTTTAACCTCTTCGTACGAATGTATTGATAGACAACAACGTTTTCATGGCGTTATATAACCTTTAACCTCTTCGTACGAATGTATTGATAGACAACAACGTTTTCATGGCGTTATATAACCTTTAATCTCTTCGTACGAATGTATTGATAGACAACAACGTTTTCATGGCGTTATATAACCTTTAACCTCTTCGTACGAATGTATTGATAGACAACAACGTTTTCATGGCGTTATATAACCTTTAACCTCTTCGTACGAATGTATTGATAGACAACAACGTTTTCATGGCGTTATATAACCTTTAACCTCTTCGTACGAATGTATTGATAGACAACAACGTTTTCATGGGGTTATATAACCTTTAACCTCTTCGTACGAATGTATTGATAGACAACAACGTTTTCATGGCGTTATATAACCTTTAATCTCTTCGTACGAATGTATTGATAGACAACAACGTTTTCATGGCGTTATATAACCTTTAACCTCTTCGTACGAATGTATTGATAGACAACAACGTTTTCATGGCGTTATATAACCTTTAACCTCTTCGTACGAATGTATTGATAGACAACAACGTTTTCATGGCGTTATATAACCTTTAACCTCTTCGTACGAATGTATTGATAGACAACAACGTTTTCATGGCGTTATATAACCTTTAATCTCTTCGTACGAATGTATTGATAAACACATTTATTTACCAGTTAACAGAAACATTCAAGCGACAATCGTCCCCTTCTGCAGGGCGTGGCTTCTGATACCTTATCATAAAAACATACTCTGAAACTATGTATACTGTCCTATCTCTTTTTCTTGGTCAATCAAGAGAATTTAGGAGTTCGGGATGGATCTTATCCAGTAGTTTCCTCCACTCTGTTTAATATCCAGATAATCTATACCGGGATGGATCTCATCCAGTAGTTTCCTCCACTCTGTTTAATATCCAGATAATCTATACCGGGATGGATCTCATCCAGTAGTTTCCTCCACTCTGTTTAATATCCAGATAATCTATACCGGGATGGATCTCATCCAGTAGTTTCCTCCACTCTGTTTAATATCCAGATAATCTATACCCAGATACCATTTTGTGTAGTTTTGTACAAATATTCTGAAATATAATTTGTTCTCCACCTACTCATTGTTTTTTTGTATTTCTTGTTCACTAATCAAAACATCACACACATTTGTTCTTTATGTTTGTTGTTCACTAATCAAACATTAAACTCATTGTTCTTTGGTGTCTCTTGTTCACTAAATAAACATTAAATTTATTGTTCTGTGGTGTCTCTTGTTCACTAATCAAACATTAAATTTATTGTTCTGTGGTGTCTGTTGTTCACTAAATAAACATTAAATTTATTGTTCTGTGGTGTCTCTTGTTCACTAATCAAACATTAAATTTATTGTTCTGTGGTGTCTCTTGTTCACTAAATAAACATTAAATTTATTGTTCTGTGGTGTCTGTTGTTCACTAAATAAACATTAAATTTATTGTTCTGTGGTGTCTCTTGTTCACTAATCAAACATTAAATTTATTGTTCTGTGGTGTCTCTTGTTCACTAATCAAACATTAAATTTATTGTTCTGTGGTGTCTGTTGTTCACTAAATAAACATTAAATTTATTGTTCTGTGGTGTCTGTTGTTCACTAAATAAACATTAAATTTATTGTTCTGTAGTGTCTCTTGTTCACTAATCAAACATTAAATTTATTGTTCTGTGGTGTCTCTTGTTCACTAAATAAACATTAAACTCATTGTTGTTTGGTGTCTGTTGTTCACTAACCAAATATTAAATTCATTGTTCTTTGGTATCTGTTTGTCTCTAATCAAACATTAAACTCATTGTTGTTTGGTGTCTGTTGTTCACTAACCAAATATTAAATTCATTGTTTTTTGGTGTCTGTTGTTCAATAATCAAACATTAAATTTATTGTTCTGTGGTGTCTGTTGTTCACTAATCAAACATTAAACTCATTGTTGTTTGGTGTCTGTTGTTCACTAACCAAATATTAAATTCATTGTTTTTTGGTGTCTGTTTGTCTCTAATCAAACATTAAACATATTGTTGTTTTCTGCTTCTTGTTCACCAATCAAACATTAAGATAATCGTTCCTTAAGCCTCATTCTAATCAATCAAACATTAAACTCATTGTTTTTTGGTGTCTATTATTCATTAACCAAAGATTAAACTCATTGTTGTTTGATGTCTATTATTCATTAACCAAAGATTAAAAACATTGTTCTATATGTCTGTCGGTCACTAATAAAACATTAAAATAATTGTTCTTGAAGCATGATTTTAATCAGTCAAACTCCAAACTCTTTGTGTTTATATCTGCTGTCCACCAATCAAACATTAAAATAATTTTTGTTCAAGCCTATTTTTCAACAATCAAACGTTGTTTAATAATGTTGATCTAAATCTCTACGAAACATCATTTAGTAAGGTAGATCTGTATATACTAAACATGGTTTAATAATATTGATATATTTATACTATGCATTGTTTAATAATGTTGTTCTATATATCTACTAAACACTGTATAATAATATTATTCTAAATATACTAAACTTTGTTTAATAATTTTCATCAATATTTACTAAACATTGTACAATAATATTGATCTAGATGTACTAAACATTGTTTAATAATATTATTGAACATATCCACTAAACATTGTTTAATAATGTTGTTCTATATATCTACTAAATATTGTTAAATAATGTTCATCTTTATATGCTATACATTGTTAAATAATTTTTATCTAAATATACGAAACATTGTTTAATAATGTTGTTATATATATCCACTAAACGATGTTTGATAATGTTGTTCTATGTATCTACTATACATTGTTCAATAATGTTTTCTCTGTATATCTATTATACTTTGTTTACTAATGATGTTCTATATATACTAAACATTGTTAAATAATGTTCATCAACATATACAAAACATTGGTTAATAATCTAGATCTATATATATTAAACATTGTTTGATATTGTTGATCTGTATACACTAAACATTGTTTAATAATATCGATCTATATTTACTAAACTTTCTTTAATAATGTTGATCTATATATACTAAACATTGTTTAGTAATGTGTATCTACATATACGAAACACTGTTTAATACTGTTGTTCTATATATCTACTAAATACTGTTTACCAATTTTGTCTATATATCTATTAAATATTATTAATAACATTGATCTACATATACTAAACTATTGTTTAATAATGTTTTTCCATATATCCACTAAACGTTGTTTAATAATGTTGTTCTATATATTTACCAAACGATGTTTGATAATTTTCTATATATGTAGTAAACAATGTTTATTAATGTTCTATATATCTAGTAAACAATGTTTAATAATGTTCTTTTATACATACTAAACATTGTTTAATGGTTGTTATCTGTAGATACTAAACAATGTTTATAATGTTGTTCTATATATCTTGTAAACATTGTTTAATAATGTTCAACTATATATACTAAACAATGTTAAATAATGTTCAACTATATATACTAACGATGTTTAATAATATTGTTCTATATATCTAGTAAATAATGTTTAATAATGTTCAACTATATATACTAACGATGTTTAATAATATTGTTCTATATATCTAGTAAACAATGTTTAATAATGTTCAACTATATATACTAACGATGTTTAATAATATTGTTCTATATGTCTAGTAAACAATGTTTAATAATGTTGTTCTATACATACTACACATTGTTTAATGGTTATTTTCTCTATATGCTAAACAATGTTTATAACGTTGTTCTATGTATCTACTAAATGGTGCTTAATAAAGTTGGTCTACATATATTAAACAATGTTAAATAATGTTCAACAATATATACTACATATTATTTAATAATGTTAATCTCTATATATATATTAAGCATTGTTTAATAATGAAGTTCTGTATATACTAAACAATATTTAGTAATATTAATTTACATATATTAAAAATTGTTCAATAATGTTTAACTATTTATACTAAACACTATTAAATAATGTTTATTTATATACACGAAACATTGGTTAATAATGTTGATCCATACATGCCAAACATTATTTAATATTGTTGTTCTATATATCTACTAAAGGATGTTTAATAATACTTTTCTACATATCTACTAAACATTGTTTAATAATGTTGATCTATATATACTAAACATTGTTTAATAATGTTGATTTATATATACTAAACATTGATTAATAATGTTCATCAGTGCTGTGTATGTATTAAGTATAGTACATTAACAGTTTCCAGGTGAACTACTGTACCTATATATGTAGGTATCATGAAAACCGTATGTGAATAGAAACCAACTACGTATATCTGATAATCTTGTTATTCCTGATAGAGTTTTTCTATTTTTTTCATGAGAGCAAACTTCTTTGTTATGCAGTGTAATAACGTTATTTGAATTAGTAAAAATAAATACATTATTTCGTTAATAATTTTGATAATATAATCTCTATTAAAATGTTTTCTTATAGCAAAGCCACTTTCGGCTATCTATTGTGTCCACCGAGGACAATCGAACCACTAATTTTAGCTTGTAAATCCGAAGATAAATAGCTGTCCCAGCGAGGGACAATGTGCATTACATGTGAAGTTAATATTACTGATCTTATAATAAGGAACTATCTTCAGTCAGGTGCAACGTGAAGCAAACATTTGTTTCTCTGTTAATGTGGTAAACACTAAAATAAAACCGGTTCAAAGTTTTGTAACGAATTAAATGTATTGCCATTGATCTGTGTAGTTAGTTTCGAGAGATAAAAATTCGATCATTTGATTGTTTTAAATGTTAAACATAACTAATGTTGGGTAAACAAGTAAAACAATTTTATATTCATTTGTTGATAAGTGTTTGTTTTAAATGAAACTTATGTAATGATTCGGAATTCTTTAAAACTCTTTCAAATGAAAGTGAAATAGACTATGTGGAAAAAACAGCGTATGTTCAAGAATGCGGTTTTCGAGTCTATTTCGTTTTGTTTTTTTTTTAATTTTGCATAAAGCTACACTTAAGCTACCTGCGCCAGCCGTACTTAATTTATCAAGATAAGACTAGATGGAAGGCAGCTAGTCATCACCACCCTCCACCAACTCTTGGACTACTCTTTATCCAACGAATAGTGAGATTGGCCGTCACTTTATAGCGCCCCTACGGCTGAAAGGACGAGCATGTTTGGTGTGACGGAGATTTCAACCTCCGATCCTCAGATTGCGAGTCGAGTGTCATAAGTACCTGGCCATGATGGGCCTAGTTTATTTTTCTGGCATTTATATACATGCAGTAGACGTAACTTTTTGTCACGTTCTTTAGTCATGATTTAATATGTACTCAAGTAGATTTTATTGTTACTATTGAAGGCTAATTAGAAATCGGAGTTATTCACCTCTTTGATTGGCCAATCCCCTTTCAAATATAGAGCCAGTTACATTACTCTGTCTGATACCGCAGGGTCTGAAATTAATAAAGTTATTTTATCATGATTTTCTCGTGTATCCTTCATATCACAGAATATGTGACAAACATATGACAACATAACCGATGATGAACAAGAGAAATCAGAGAAAAACATTGAGAAAGTGAATTTGGTTGAAATGTGGTCATTAAAGATTCAGAGAGCTGAGCGTCATCTATATTATTTCCCGTAATTTCTGTAAAATACACAGTCATTAAAAAAACAATGTTGAATTTCTTCAGTAGTTTACTTCGCGAGAGATTTACTTATCGTTTGTAGAAAAGCCAAAACAGAATTCCCACCGACTCTTGATAATATTTGTTTTTGAATTTCGGGCAAAACTACACGAGGACTATCTGTGGTATCTGTCCCCTAATTTAGCAGTGTAAGACTAGAGAAAAGGCACCTAGTTTTCTCCACCCACCGCCAACTCTTGGGCTACTCTTTTACCAACGAATAGTAAGGTTGACTGTCACTTTATGATGCCCTTTCTGCTGAAATTGCGAGCATGTTCGGTGTGACAGAGAATCGAACCCGCGACTCTCGCATTACGAGTCGAGTACCTTAGCCATCTGGCCATGCAGGACACTTGGTAGTATTATATCACCCTTAGTGTTATTCCTTGTCTAATTAGAATAAATGCTGTTTATTTAACGTCATCTTCAAAGGGAATAAAGCCGGGGTTAACGTAGAGAAATCACTTCGGAGGTTATTATATATTGAATACACCTATTACATTCATATAATAACTAAATGAGTGTTAAACGTTATCTAAAACTAAAGTCTTGAACTTATCATGATCTTTTTCTGAAATCTAAGGTCAGTGGACCCTAGACAGCTTTTGTTCATCTTATGCAAAGAAGGGTCAATGAAACATCTTTTAGCTGTCCCTTCAACTGTGACGAAGCTTAGTACTTTAAATGTATGGATTATAAACTGTTGACAGAACAGGTTTAACCAACGCCATTTAGTGGGTCACTGGTTTATACAGCAAGATTAAAGAATATTAACCAAGGAAGTGTTCTTATATATGACGCAATGTTTCACGTGAATCATCTCACATTAGCAATCAAAATCTTTAGCTCGTTTCATCAGCAGATGTTGCGTAATCTGTTACTTTAATACTAATGTTAGCCATCATAATCTTGGAACGATCGTACAAATTGAATTTCTGTATTAAGTATTAAGTAAAATAATCTAAATACGTATTAAGTAAAATAATCTGAGTAAGTATTAAGTAAGATAATCTAAGTAAGTATTAAATGAAATAATCTAAGTATTAAGTAAAATAATCTAAGTAAGTATTAAATAAAATAATCTAAATAAGTATTAAGTACAATAATCTAAATAAATATTAAGTAAAATAATATAAATAAGTATTAAGTAAAATAATCTAAGTAAGTATTAAGTAAAATAATCTAAGTAAGTATTAAATAAAATAATCTAAGGAAGTATTAAGTAAAATAATCTAAGTAAGTATTAAGTAAAATAATCTAAGTAAGTATTAAGTAAGATAATCTAAGTAAGTATTAAGTAAAATAATCTGAATAAGTATTAAGTAAAATAATCTAAGTAAGTATTAAGTAAAATAATCTAAATAAGTATTAAGTAAAATAATCTAAGTAAGTATTAAGTAAAATAATCTGAGTAAGTATTAAGTAAAATAATCTAAGTAAGTATTAAGTAAAATAATCTAAATACGTATTAAGTAAAATAATCTAAGTAAGTATTAAGTAAAATAATCTGAGTAAGTATTAAGTAAAATAATCTAAGTAAGTATTAAATAAAATAATCTGAATAAGTATTAAATAAAATAATCTGAGTAAGTATTAAGTAAAATAATCTAAGTAAGTATTAAGTAAGATAATCTAAGTAAGTATTAAATAAAATAATCTAAATAAGTATTAAGTAAAATAATCTAAGTAAGTATTAAGTAAAATAATCTGAGTAAGTATTAAGTAAAATAATCTAAGTAAGTATTAAATAAAATAATCTAAGTAAGTATTAAGTAAAATAATCTGAGTAAGTATTAAGTAAAATAATCTAAGTAAGTATTAAGTAAAATAATCTAAATACGTATTAAGTAAAATAATCTAAGTAAGTATTAAGTAAAATAATCTGAGTAAGTATTAAGTAAAATAATCTAAGTAAGTATTAAATAAAATAATCTGAGTAAGTGTTAAATAAAATAATCTAAGTAAGTATTAAGTAAAATAATTTAAGTAAGTACTAAATAAAAAAACTCTAAAAACAGATAATAAGTAAGACATCACATGCAAATATTCAGTACAAGAGCCAAATGTATCTATTAAGCAAATAAAACCCTAAATGAAAATTATATTAAAAGAATTACACTGGGGAACACTTTTTCAGTAACTTTGAGTTGCATTGGATATTTTAACTGATTCTGAAGGAGTTTTAGGCGCTGATTTCAAATCTGAAATTAGTTTTTCTCTACAAGCTCTAGTTTGTATGCAATTTGAGGTTAATGAAATTGTACAAATGTGAACTTGCGTAAACCATGTATAAGCATTTTCACGTCCATTTTTTGAACAGCCACCTTGATAAGTTCCCTGACAACATGGGGGCTGTGAGTGACGAACAAGGAGAACGATTCCACCAAGACCTAAAGGTCATGGAAGAACGTTACCAAGGGCGCTGGGACAAAAGTATGATGGCTGACTACTGCTGGAGCATTAAACGAGATTGTCCAGATGAAGTGTACAAACGCAAAAGTTACAAACGCAAATTCCTATCTGAATAAAATACACAAACAAATTGATAAGCTATTCCTATAATTTCCTATAATAACGAAACATTAAAAAATAAATAAAAATGTCAAATTGCATAAAATCTCTAGCTTGCAGACAAAAACCGACTTCAGATTTGAAATCAACACACTCAAATTGACTATAGAAAGGTATTTTTTTTAAATGCAACAAAATGAGTGTTCCCCAGTGTTATAGGTAAACGTCATACAAAAGCATATGCGGTAAAAATATTGAAATAATGTTTAAATGAAATTCAGATATAAAAATTTAAAACACAAAGAATACTTGATATCAATTTTTTAGTACACAAAACATCTTATGAATACAACACAAAACATATATTCATACATACAGAAACTATACCAGTGTAATACTTAAGTAGTGTATATGGACTAACTTCATGGAACTCTTCTGGTTTGACATGGAACCCCGGAATGTCGACTAGAAATAAAGAAAAACAGTAGAAAAGTCCATGTTAAACTCTAACCATATGTTGATTTATCTTAAACAAAAGTCATATGGTATTCGACCAAATTACCTCCACTCATCTATTAGTCACATTATCCAAACTCCTAACTCGATATCCATATAATAATTAACTGACAGATCACAGAAATATACTGATAGTTATGATGTAGTCATCGTATCCCCCACTATGGTCAAACTGAATTAACCTGTTATCCACAATGACTAAGAGGAATCATCCTGGATCCCGCTATGACCAAATGAAACCAACCTATTGTCCACAATGATTATGAGGAATCAACCTGGATCTCACTATAACCAAATAAAATCAACCTATTATTTACAATGCCCAAGAGGAACTACCCTGGACACCATTATGACCAATATACTGTCATGTGAAAAAGTTAGGACACCCTATGAAAGCCTGTGTATTTTTGTAACATTTTTGGATATATAGATCTAATTTATAGATATAATTTAATCTCAATTTTAACAATACTGAGAGATTATAGGAATATAACCAAACAATTAAAACTGAAGAAAAGACTTTTCAAGATCTTCTGTAAATGTCATTCCACAAAAATGCATATTCTAACTGAGGAAAAGTTAGGACACCCCCACATTTATTCCCACTTAAAATGGCTCAACTCACATACAAGTGTATCACACCAGGTGCACATGAATAGAAGCTCGTTACTCAGCATTTTGAATGAGGCTTGCCCTATTTAAACCTCAGACATTTAGTTTGGTGTGCTCCTGACTGCTGAAGTAAGAGTGAGCACCATGGTGAGAGCAAAAGAGCTGTCTGAGGCCTTCAGAAAGAAAACTGTAGTAGCTTATGAGTCTGGTAAGGGATTTAAAAAGATCTCAAAAGATTTTGAAATCAACCATTCCACTGTCCGGAAAATAGTCAACAAGTGGAGGGCTTTCAAAACAACTGCCAACATGCCCAGGTCTGGTCGTCCAAGCAAGTTCACCCCGAGAGCAGACCGCAAGATGCTAAAAGAGGTCTTCAAACACCATAAAATGTCATCACGGGACCTACAGCAGGCTCTGGCTACTGTTTATGTGAAAGTGCATGCCTCTACAATCAGAGACTGCACAAGTTTAACTTGCATGGGAGGTGTGCAAGGAGGAAAACTTTGCTCTCTGAGAGAAACATCAAGGCCAGACTGAAGTTCGCCAGAGAGAATGTAGACAAAGACCAGGACTTCTGGAATAATGTTCTTTGGACAGATGAGTCCAAAATTGAATTATTTATACACCAGAACAGAGGACATGTTTGGCGTAAACCAAATACAGCATTCCAGGAAGAAAACCTCATACCAACTGTGAAACATGGAGATGGAAGTGTCATGGTTTGGGGCTGCTTTGCTGCAACAGGACCTGAGCACCTCACAATCATAGAATCCACCATGAATTCTACTGTGTATCAGAGGGTGCTTGAGGATCATGTGAGACCATGTGTAAGAAAATTAAAGCTGAAACGGAACTGGACCCTGCAACACGACAATGACCCAAAACATATCAGTAAATTTACCAAGGACTGGCTGAAAACTGAGAAATGGAGAGGAATGGCCGAGTCAAAGCCCATATCTTAATCCCATTGAGATGCTGTGGGGTGACTTGAAACGGGCTGTACATGCAAGAAACCCCTCAAACATCTCACAGCTGAAAGAATTCTGCATTGAGGATTGGGGCAAACTTTCTTCAGACCGATGTCAGAAACTGGTAGATGGCTACAACAAGCGCCTCACTGCAGTTATTTCAGCCAATGGAGGTAACACTAGCTATTAGGGGGTAGAGTGTCCTAACTTTTTCCTCAGTTAGAATATGCATTTTTGTAGGATTACATTTACAGAAGATCTTGAAATGTCTTTTTTTCAGTTTTAATTGTTTAGTTATATTCCTATAATCTCTCAGTATTGTTAAAATTGAGATTAAATTTCTATATATTCAAAAATGTTACAAAAATACACAGACTTTCATATGGTGTCCTAACTTTTTCACATGACTGTATATAATAATAAAACCAACCTATCATGCACAATGACCAAAAGGAATCACCCCAACACCACTATAACCAAATAAAACCAACCTATAATCCACAATGGCCAAGAGAAATCACACTGTGTCCTACTATAACTATATAAAACCAACCTATCGTTTACAATAACCAAGATGAACTTTTCTGGACACAACTACGACCAATATATATAATAATAAAACAAACCTATCATCCACAATGACCAAGAGGAGTTACCCTGGACCACACCATGACCAATATATATAATAATAAAACCAATAAAAAAATCTATCATCCACAATGACCAAAAGGAATCTCCCTGGATCCCACTATGACCAAATAAAACCAACTTATCATTCACAACGACCAAGAGAAATTACCCTGGACCACACTACAACCAATATATATATCATGATAAAATTAACCTATCATCCACAACGACCAAGAGGAATCACTGGATGCCTCTATGACAAAAAAACCACCCTGTCATTCAAAATGACCAAGAGAAACTACCCTGGATCTCACTATAACCAAATAAAACCAACGTATCATTCACAATGACAAAGAGGAATCACCCTGGAGCCCACTATGACCAAATAAAACCAACTTTTCATCCACATGACCAAAGAAGTCAATAGAGATAAATAACAATTTTAATGTTGACAGTATTAATAATTTGATTGTGTGACTACGCAAAAAGTTCTGGTATTGAATCAGACTTGCAAGAGAGTTTCTAAGAAAGTTTTATTGTTTTCTATCCAAAATTTGTCTGATAAATATAATTTTGTTGAGAAACCACTGAAATATCAGCATTAATTTTGAACCACAAAACACTTTTAGTAAATATTAGTAAATTGTCAATTTCTGTGTCTGTTTGTTATACAGTCTAAACCAACAACTTCTGAATCCTTTGTCATTGACAATAACTTATAAACATTTTATAAAATACATCGAGGAGAAAAACTTAATATTTTCTCTTCAAGATATGTTTCACGTACACAACAACACATCAACAACCTAATGAACAAAATGACACATAAAAATAAACACCAATTCCCTACACCATGCGGAGAAATAGTAACGCTAACATAAAATAAATCCGTTTATTACTTTGCTTTTAATATGAAAACACCAACTATTTCAGAATACCCTGTGTCATAAAAACAAAATTATTACATTTTCTAAATTTTTGTGGGGCAGAAATCGAAACTTCACGTGTCCTAGATAAAATATTAATTGTATACAAAATACATGTGCTCAAAACCAACTGCAAAAGAAAATAATTAAATTAAGTACGATTGTTAGAGGGCGCTTGTAAAGGACAAGATTAAAATGTCTTCTGGAACATGTTTTATTATTGCTAACAATACTACTAATAGCTCATTATTAATAACAGTAAAATAGTTAAAATAATCGTTGCATAGTTACAAAACAACAAAGGATAGGACGCGTAGTCTTAAAACTGAGTCTAAAATGACGACAAGTTTGGAAAAAAGTTAATAATAGAAATTACAATGAACTCAATTCATTTTTAGTGTAACATTCCAGTAGTTTACAGAAAACTGGTGCAGCTGTACTTGTAATTGAAAGGTCTTTAAGTTTCTACTGGAAAACCTAATTTAATATTTTCTATGTAGTCAATGGCCAGCCATTGTTTCTGGTCATTGGATAATTTTAAACGTTACAATAATGAACCGGAAAAATTCCATGTTACTACATCCGCGACGCGTACCATTATTAATGTATCATCCTATCCTGAAAAATAGTTCTACATCTAGAACTGTCAATGCTTACAGATTTTCTAAAGGCGCACTAATTACTAGAAAAAAAAACCCGTAAAATATTATATTAAAAATTTTAGTAATATATCCACGGTCAGATTTTATGAAAGACAATCTGGGTGTATCAGTTGCTAGAATTCTTGATGACGAGAAACCCACTTGAAATAAAAATGTATCTCAGAACGACTTTTATTGATAAGCAGAGAACAACGTTTTGACCTTCCTTGGTCATCTTCAGGTTAATAATTCTCAATTGTTAATACCCATACTCGCTGTTCTGAGATACAGTTGCTAGAATTGTACTTTTAAGTTGCAAAATTGAAGCTAATATTGTCATGAAGTACTTTATAGTTGAAGTATCATTTTCGAAGCTATAACAACATTTATTGATGAGAATCCATTCTGGTGTATCTAGAGTATTGATTTAAAGGATTTCATTAGTATTTATCAATTCATGTTTTAAATAACAACATGTATTTTTAACGATTTCACTCCGATGTTTCTAAATTATTGCCAACTAACAAAATTTCTAGTAAAAATTCCACTCTAGCTTTTCTAAAGTGTTTTTATGCAACAACAATTATTGTAAGAATTTCAAAGGGTGTTTCTAAGATATTGTTATGTTACAGAATTTATTCTGAGGATCTCACTCTGGTGTTTCTGAGATATTGTCAAGTATAACATTTATTGTAGGAATTTCATTCTAGTGTTTCTAAGGCATTGTTAAGTATAACATTTATTGTAAGAATTTCATTCTGGTGTTTCTAAGGTATTGTTAAGTATAACATTTATTGTAAGAATTTCATTCTAGTGTTTCTGAGGTGTTGTCAAGTATAACATTTATTGTAAGAATTTCATTCTAGTGTTTCTGAGGTGTTGTCAAGTATAACATTTATTGTAAAAATTTCACTCTGGTGTTTCTAAGGCATTGTTAAGTATAACATTTATTGTAAGAATTTCAGTGGGTGTTTCTAAGATATTGTTATGTTACAGAATTTATTCTGAGGATCTCACTCTGGTGTTTCTGAGATATTGTCAAGTATAACATTTATTGTAGGGATTTCATTCTAGTGTTTCTAAGGCATTGTTAAGTATAACATTTATTGTAAGAATTTCATTCTGGTGTTTCTAAGGCATTGTTAAGTATAACATTTATTGTAAGAATTTCATTCTGGTGTTTCTAAGGCATTGTTAAGTATAACATTTATTGTAAGAATTTCAGTGGGTGTTTCTAAGATATTGTTATGTTACAGAATTTATTCTGAGGATCTCACTCTTGTGTTTCTGAGATATTGTCAAGTATAACATTTATTGTAGGAATTTCATTCTAGTGTTTCTAAGGCATTGTTAAGTATAACATTTATTGTAAGAATTTCATTCTGGTATTTCTAAGGTATTGTTAAGTATAACATTTATTGTAAGAATTTCAGTGGGTGTTTCTAAGATATTGTTATGTTACAGAATTTATTCTGAGGATCTCACTCTGGTGTTTCTGAGATATTGTCAAGTATAACATTTATTGTAGGAATTTCATTCTAGTGTTTCTAAGGCATTGTTAAGTATAACATTTATTGTAAGAATTTCACTCTGGTGTTTCTAAGGCATTGTTAAGTATAACATTTATTGTAAGAATTTCATTCTGGTGTTTTTAAGGCATTTTTAAGTATAACATTTATTGTAAGAATTTCAGTGGGTGTTTCTAAGATATTGTTATGTTACAGAATTTATTCTGAGGATCTCACTCTGGTGTTTCTAAGGCATTGTTAAGTATAACATTTATTGCAAGAATTTCACTCTGGTGTTTCTAAGGCATTGTTAAGCATAACATTTATTGTAAGAATTTCACTCTGGTGTTTCTAAGGCATTGTTAAGTATAACATTTATTGTAAGAATTTCATTCTGGTGTTTTTAAGGCATTGTTAAGTATAACATTTATTGTAAGAATTTCAGTGGGTGTTTCTAAGATATTGTTATGTTACAGAATTTATTCTGAGGATCTCACTCTGGTGTTTCTGAGATATTGTCAAGTATAACATTTATTGTAAGAATTTCATTCTGGTGTTTCTAAGGCATTGTTAAGTATAACATTTATTGTAAGAATTTCATTCTGGTGTTTCTAAGGCATTGTTAAGTATAACATTTATTGTAAGAATTTCAGTGGGTGTTTCTAAGATATTGTTATGTTACAGAATTTATTCGGAGGATCTCACTCTGGTGATTCTGAGATATTGTCAAGTATAACATTTATTGTAGGAATTTCACTCTGGTGTTTCTAAGGCATTGTTAAGTATAACATTTATTGTAAGAATTTCACTCTGGTGTTTCTAAGGCATTGTTAAGTATAACATTTATTGTAAGAATTTCACTCTGGTGTTTCTAAGGCATTGTTAAGTATAACATTTATTGTAAGAATTTCATTCTGGTGTTTTTAAGGCATTGTTAAGTATAACATTTATTGTAAGAATTTCAGTGGGTGTTTCTAAGATATTGTTATGTTACAGAATTTATTCTGAGGATCTCACTCTGGTGTTTCTGAGATATTGTCAAGTATAACATTTATTGTAAGAATTTCATTCTGGTGTTTCTAAGGCATTGTTAAGTATAACATTTATTGTAAGAATTTCATTCTGGTGTTTCTAAGGCATTGTTAAGTATAACATTTATTGTAAGAATTTCAGTGGGTGTTTCTAAGATATTGTTATGTTACAGAATTTATAACAATTCTGTATAAATTA
This sequence comes from Tachypleus tridentatus, assembly GCF_004210375.1. Taxonomy (NCBI): domain Eukaryota; kingdom Metazoa; phylum Arthropoda; class Merostomata; order Xiphosura; family Limulidae; genus Tachypleus; species Tachypleus tridentatus. The sequence continues at coordinate 52,803,021 of NC_134829.1, read as the reverse complement.
TTAACATTTATAAAACACTCTGGTGTTTCTGAGATATTGTCAAGTATAACATTTATTGTAAGAATTTCACTCTAGTGTTTCTAAGGTATTGTTACGTATAGGATTTATCGTATGTCACTCTAATATTTTTAATGTATTGACATGTAACAACATTTATTACAAAAATTCCATTCTGAAAATTCTAACAGCTTCCTTTGTTAGGTTATTACCCTACATATTGCTATACTATTGTTTACAATCGTTGTCCCACTACCTTTGTCAGCTATCCTTATTGTAATTTTGACTGCTTGAATAGAAATAATTAGTTTTACATGGAATTTCTATCACAGTTTTAATTATGAAAACTATACTTTTAAGGTAGTAGTACGAATACGTTGATTTTGATTAATTCCGTTTTGTGTATAAGGTAATTATATGAGGTCATTCAGATTACCTTAATGTTGAACATGAGATTATTTGGTAAATTTTGACATCAATTTAAGATTATCCAAAGTGCCTTGATTTTAAACTTAAAATTATCCGGTGCATTGTGACGTCGCTTTAAAATTATCCAATGTACCTTGACTTTAAACTTGAGATTATCCACGTTGTTGTGATTTTGTTGAAATTACCCTGAATACTGTGATATTAATTTTCAGATTATCAAAGATAAAGTGAAATTATTATAAAGTTTATCTACTGACCATGACACTGATCTTGAGATTATCCACAAAGAAAGCTTTCGGCTTTCTGTCCGGCATGGCCAGGTGGGTTAAGACGTTCGACTCGTAATCAGAGAGTCGCGGGTACGAATCCCCGTCACACCAAACATGCTCGCCCTTTCAGCCGTACGGGCGTTATAATGTGATGGTCAGTTCTACTATTTGTTGGTAAAAAAGTAGTTCAAGAGTCGACGGTGCCTGGTGATGACTAGCTGTCTTTCTCTAGTATTACACTGCTATATTAGAGACGCTAACGCAGATAGCCCTTATGTATCTTTGCGCGAAATTTAAAAACAAACAAACCAAGACGGTTAAATGTGTGAATGAAAGGAATGTCCCAGCTGCATACATTATTTGGCTACTATTACATAAAATCTAATATTAAAGACATAATACTGGAACATGTAGTCGATTCATTTAAAACTGGTTTAATGACAAAAACACGTATTGAAACTTAATTTTCAAAAAACATACACACACAAGCAAATATATATATATACATGCATGAGTACATTCAAAGAATAAAGAAAAATATTTATTTTAATATATACTATTTTATACTGCTGATGACCTTTGACACTAAAAATAAAAAGTAAATAATCTAAATGATATTAAGCTAAGTAACCTAAATTTTCTCTTGTCTGGCCCTGTTAGAACAAACAGCCAATAATAATGTTAGTGCTGCCATCTTATGTCACTTAATCACACTTTTGTGGAATATTTTTTTAAGTCTATCGTTTGGTTTGCTTACTTTATCGCGTTTGTTGTTGTTGTTCTTGGATGTGGTAGCTGTTGTCTATGTTATACAGTTCATGACGTTTCTTTGATGTTATTTGGGTTGTTCTTGTCGCTGCTAGATTTTCTGTGTATTGTTTATTACAGTCACAATCTATGGTGTTAACAGCTTTCTTCAGAATTCATTCCTCATATTGCAGACAAAGTTCTACAACATTCACGCTTCTGTTGAACTAAAATATATTTAATTATTCACAATATGTTCAGGACAACTAACATTCACACTGTACACTGAGGACAACCTCACTTCAACGTTCATGTCTTATTTCGTACACAGGGTTCTTCAACAGTCACACTGTGTGGTATACATAATATTACTTGAGGAATGTCACGTTACGGTTTGGACAAGGTTCATCAACAAACACAATATGTGGTTTACATAATATTAAGGAATGTCACGTTACGGTTTGGACAGGGTTCTTCAAAAATCACATTGTGTGGTATACATAATATTAAAGAATGTCACGTTACGGTTTGGACAGGGTTCTTCAACAATCACACTGTGTGGTATACATAATATTAAGGAATGTCACGTTACGGTTTGGACAGGGTTCTTCAACAATCACACTGTGTGGTATACATAATATTAAGGAATGTCACGTTACGGTTTGGACAGAGTTCTTCAACAATCACATTGTGTGGTATACATAATATTAAAGAATGTCACGTTACGGTTTGGACAGGGTTCTTCAAAATCACACTGTGTGGTATACATAATATTAAGGAATGTCACGTTACGGTTTGGACAGAGTTCTTCAACAATCACATTGTGTGGTATACATAATATTAAAGAATGTCACGTTACGGTTTGGACAGGGTTCTTCAACAATCACACTGTGTGGTATACATAATATTAAGGAATGTCACGTTACGGTTTGGACAGGGTTCTTCAACAATCACACTGTGTGGTATACATAATATTAAGGAATGTCACGTTACGGTTTGGACAGAGTTCTTCAACAATCACATTGTGTGGTATACATAATATTAAAGAATGTCACGTTACGGTTTGGACAGGGTTCTTCAAAAATCACACTGTGTGGTATACATAATATTAAGGAATGTCACGTTACGGTTTGGACAGGGTTCTTCAACAGTCACATTGTGTGGTATACATAATATTAAGGAATGTCACGTTACGGTTTGGACAGGGTTTTTCAACAGTCACATTGTGTGGTATACATAATATTAAGGAATGTCACGTTACGGTTTGGACAGGGTTCTTCAACAATCACACTGTGTGGTATACATAATATTAAGGAATGTCACGTTACGGTTTGGACAGGGTTCTTCAACAGTCACACTGTGTGGTATACATAATATTAAGGAATGTCACGTTACGGTTTGGACAGGGTTCTTCAACAATAACATTGTGTGGTATACATAATATTAAGGAATGTCACGTTACGGTTTGGACAGGGTTCTTCAACAGTCACACTGTGTGGTATACATAATATTAAGGAATGTCACGTTACGGTTTGGACAGGGTTCTTCAACAATCACACTGTGTGGTATACATAATATTAAGGAATGTCACGTTACGGTTTGGACGGGGTTCTTCAACAGTCACACTGTGTGGTATACATAATATTAAGGAATGTCACGTTACGGTTTGGACAGGGTTCTTCAACAATTAATCTTTGTGTTGAGGACACAGATATTTCAAACTTCACACTTTATACAGAGAATATATTAGTTCAACTTTCACACGCTATGCTTAAGATAACCTTACTTCAAACTTCACGCTATATACTATAGACAACGTTACTTCAACTTTCACAGTTTATGCTGTGATCAGTGCTTTCCGTCAACATATCGAGAACTGGCGATTTTATGTTAATTAGAATGTCACGTGAGGGTGAACGTATTAAAATTGTCCTTCTTTTCGAATAATCACTGTTTATGTAGAAGTAATCAAGATACATAAGAATCTTTAAATCTTAGACGGATGGCTACTATTTAGGCTAAAGAAAATTCGAGATCTGAGATAGAAAGGGTCTCATAAACAAAACTTAAACCTGTATTATCATGTGCAGTTTCAATTATTATTTTAAACCAATATATTATTTAGTGTTATCTAGCTAGTTTAGATACTTAGGTTTCTTTATCACTTGCTGATTGTTTCGGAAACTTCTTGAGTTCTACCCCGCACACGTGTTCGTTGATCGTTTGTTTGGTTTGTTTTGAATTTCGCGTAGGGCTACACGAGGGCTATCTGCGGTAGCCGTCCCTAATTTAGCTGTGTTAGGCTAGAGGAAAGGCAGCTAGTCATCACCACCCTCTGCCAACTCTTGAGCCACTCTTTTACCAACGAATAGTGGGATTGACAGTCACAATATAACCCCCCACGGCTGAAACGGCGAGCATATTTAGTGTTAGGGGGATTCGAACCCGTGTCCCTCAGATTCCGATGAAGTGCCTTAACCACCTGGCGATGTCGGGCCTGATCGTTTGTTCGTTCGACGCTTTCTTCAAAACTTTTTCTTTCTCAATAATCACTTGTATCGTACAAAGTGAAAGACATATACATTATCAACAATACTACTTTGTTTATAATGTCTACAAAAAAAACGAGGTTCTTTGAAACATTATTTAGCGTCTAGTTTTAGATTATTTATTACAATTATTTGATAATTTTCCTACTAGTCCTAGTTTGTAACCTGTTGTTTTTTAAACTATACAGTTAATTAAAATTTCAAAATAACTGTGAATTATGTGTAATATTGAATGATAAACTAATAAAACATTTAGTTCAATAATTGTGTTAAAAAAACATTTAACCCTTTAGGAATATTGTAATTGAGTTACATATTAACTATTAACTTGGACAATTAAAGTTTCAAGTGTAGAAAATAATAATACGGATTTCAACCCCTTGTTGAACGTTATGTGATAACGTTGTGTAATTCGTGCACATGTGTGAAAATTTACTTGACGTGGCCTTATTTCTAAGTGGTTGATTTGACCTACCATACTAATTTAGAAATATACACAGTACAAGCAGAGTCACGTGTAGTTTATAATGTGATTAATAAGTGAACAGTTCAATGCAGTTATATCTTTATTCCAGAAGTGGTACATTATGTGTATCCATCGTAGTTAACTTCACAGATCCCTTATATCTACAGTAACAGCAGCTAACATCCTAGACTCATGTCCTTACGCATACAGTAACAGCAGCCAACATCCTAGACTGATGTCCTTACACATACAGTAACAGCAGCCAACATCCTAGACTGATGTCCTTACACATACAGTAACAGCAGCCAACATCCTAGACCGATGTCCTTACACATAGAGTAACAGCGGCTAACATCCTAGACCGATGTCCTTACACATAGAGTAACAGCGGCTAACATCCTAGACTGATGTCCTTACACATAGAGTAACAGCGGCTAACATCCTAAACCGATGTCCTTACACATACAGTAGCAGCAGCTAACATCCTAGACTGATGTCCTTACACATACAGTAGCAGCAGCTAACATCCTAGACTGATGTCCTTACACATAGAGTAACAGCGGCTAACATCCTAAACCGATGTCCTTACACATACAGTAGCAGCAGCTAACATCCTAGACTGATGTCCTTACACATACAGTAACAGCAGCTAACATCCTAGACTGATGTCCTTACACATAGAGTAACAGCGGCTAACATCCTAAACCGATGTCCTTACACATACAGTAGCAGCAGCTAACATCCTAGACTGATGTCCTTACACATACAGTAACAGCAGCCAACATCGTAGACTGATGACCTTACACACAGAGTAACAGCAGCTGAGATCGTAGACTGATATCCTTACAAATGTAATATACGTATTTCTGTCAGTATAACAAAATACTGATTTTTGTTACTTTTATATTCATCCAGTTTTTCTTTAGATTTTTCAGCCCAATCAGCACAATCAACCGGTGTTGAACCCTGAATTTTAGAAGTTTAATATCGTCAACGTACTGTTGTTTCATTTAGTTCAACTAGTCGGTCAAATATTAGTCCCACATAATATTAAAAAGAATACACACTTTCATGTCTCGCGGTGGGCTAACGGGCTTACAACGCTAAAAACATTGGTTTAGCTTCATCGGATTTGCAACGCTATAACCAGGGGTTGGATTCCTCTCAGAAGACACAACAGATAGCCCTCTGTGGCTTTACTATAACAATGAAATTCTTGCTGTGAATAAAATACCTTTATCGTGGCTTTAAGCTAAATACAAACAAAACATAATTAATTATATTCATTACTTTATCAGTGATATTTCGAATACGTAATTATAATAAATGTAATTCTCTAAGTTTAATTAAAATAATAAGTGTCTAATCCGATGTATTGTAATTACCCAAGTATGTGTTTCCTCATAGCAAAAACACATCGGACTATCCGCTGTGTTTACCGAGAATAATTGAACCCCTCATGTTAGCGTTGTAAATCCGTAAACATGCCCCCAGCGGGGAACCAATAAATCCGAAATATGTCTAACAAATTTGCGAACCGTGTTCATTAGATGAAACTATCTTATTTTCTATTTATTTGTAACTACTGGGAGGGGGGGTGTATCTCAAACATACGAGTCGATACCATACATATCTATATATAGAAATCTAATGAAGGGTTTATTACAAAGTTTCAGTGTTTTCTGTAATCTATTATCTATATTACTAGCATTGTCTTATTTAAGTGTTTCAGATTACCAGGTTTGATCAACTAAAATGTAAACGAGTTAATATATGTGTATTTTGTTGTTGTTAATTTGTTATGTTGCTTTCTATGTTATGTTTTTATAAAATAAACGAAGACAATCCGTAGTATTCAATAACCATTTTCCTTTATTAAATAATTAACATAAATACTTTATTACAAATTCTCCTTTTTCGATACAAAAGCTTTATGTATACTGAAAATATATATATGTAAAATGGCTGGTTTGGGTTGAGAAATGTTTTATGTAGAAGAGCGAACAACGTTTCGACCTTCTTCGGTCATCGTGAGGTTCGAAGATTCAATGTACACAAAAGTGACCTTCACACGTTTTTTAACACTGCAAATCAAATAAACACAACATAACCATAGAAAACACTCAAATACTAAATAAAGAAACAAACATAAACAAACGCAAAATTAAAGAAGCCTTACTTATACAACAACTCAAGCCCAAAATAAACCAATACAAAGGAACACCTTTATACCTATACTAATAAATATAAGCAAAATCTAAACACGCCCTCTACATTTCTACACTCAGTTACACAACCCCTTCAAACAAGTGGTCAGTTACCTCTTTCTTTCTTTGTGAACCTGACGATGACCAAAGAAGATGGAAACGTTGTTCGCTCCTCTACATAAAAAAATTTTCTCAACCCAAACCAGCCATTTTTACATATATACGTATCGGAAAATGTATCGATACAGTCGTATCAGAGCTTCAAAATAGGCTATTCGTATCAAAATTCTGTAATACCACACCTTTAGTGAATACATATAAACAAATTATTAGCCATTAGAGTGTTTGTGTGCGTGTTTTCTGATGGCGAAGCCACATCGGGCTATCTGCTGAGCCCACCGAGGGGAAGCAAACCCCTAATTTTAGCGTTGTAAATCCGTAGATATACCGCTTCACTAGCGTGAGGCTTAACCATTAGAAGTTATTTTTAAATTATTACTTTGAACATAGGGCAGTACACAGCCCAACGTTTTCACCTAATTTCGTACTATTTGCTTGTTCATCGTGTAGCGTTACCAATAAAATCAAATGAACTTCGTGGCAGGTATTCCGATTTAACACTTTGCGCCTCAGAAAGAAACGCAAAGCAATAGAGGGCGCTCAGAAGGGACCTTCTCTTCGCCCTAGTGATGAAGTTAAATTTTACTGGGCTAGTGATTAATAGCTGAACCGAAATAATTTTAAGTATACAAGATTATGCTGCAGGCTGGTGAAAAATGTCCGTTAGTGGTCTACGAGAGGTTAAATATTGACCTTAAATTTAAAAAAAAAACATCAAGAACATATAGATCTGTAAATCCAGAAACCTCAGAATTTGCTGTAAGAGGAAACGGGAGAACCCCAAGAAAACCCAGTTTCACGAATAAGGGCGCCGAATAATCTACCCTGACCGTGCCCGGAAGGTGCTGAAAAGGAAATAATGGCTACTAAAGCTTTAAGGAAAAACAACACACACACACAACGGCAAAACATATGAATTAAAGCAACAATGGATCATAAGACTGATCTGAGGCACCAGGAGGATATAGATAGACCGTTCGTGGATATCTGAGTGATCGATTCTATTTGTATCGATGAGTCGGTCTATTTCTGTCTGGGACGACTTGTGTTTTCTTGCGAATCTGGTTTGTGTCTTCTTACTGAGCGTATTGTTGATATCTGTTGAGACTGAGGTGTCTGTGGTCTTAACGTACGTGAGTTGAGTCTCTGGCTTATGGCTGTATTCTTCGGATTAGGTCGCTGTTGAAGAAAAATGTCAAAGTTGGTCAGAGTATCCTTGTCTTTCTTCACAGACTTGATTTTAGATATGCTGCTGGCAGCAGAAATAATAGGCATCAATAGAGTTGAAAAGCTTACTGGACAAGTGCTGCTCTGATTGACAGACTTGACATGTTGAAGTGTAGTTGGTCGACGCCGGGGACGTTCGGCACTAAAATGAAAATACTGTAGGGTGCATCCGTGGTTGAGTATATAATCAACTACCTGTTTATGCCGAGTCACGATTTTAACAAAATGAGTTGATAGGCCTGTAGTGTTGGAGTGGATTCTGTGGGCTAACGGGATTTCGAGGAAGTGGTTGTTTTCAGAGAATGTTGTATTTCGACTGGATTTATAGAAAGATGAACGTTCTTACTGAATGCAGGCTACTGGATGTTGGTATTTGCATTCCACGGTTTACAGAGGTAAATGTTGAGGGCTGCAGTTGTATACATCCTCGATGAGGGATTCTTGTCTTTCTAGGATCAACTAAGACGTTGGGTTTGTGCTGGTCGATGAAAGCAATAATCTGGCGAGGGGAGAAGTCCATCAGTAATCCGTAAAGAATTACCAGAGGTATTGATGATGTTGGCCGTAGAAGGAAGATGGTACAACAAAGGTAACATGGCAGCATTGAATTCACACATCTGAACACTTCAGCTACTAGTCAAGGAATGAAACGAAAAACGTTACCAATAATTTAACAAAACATTTATATATAAATCTGCTAGTAGTAAGTGCTGCCATCTAGGAATAATATTGTGTAAATATACATTTAACTATAACAATTTACTTATAAGTTAAGTTTGTTTTGAATTTCGCGCAAAGCTACAGGACGGCTGTCTGCACTATCCGTCCCTAATTTTGCAGTGTAAGACTAGAGGGAAAACAGCAAGTCATCACCACCCATCGCCAACTCTTGGGCTACTCATTTTCCAACAAGTAGTAGGATTGACCGTTACATTATAACGCTCCCACGGCTGAAAGGGCGAGCATGTTTGATTTACTTATAAACCAAAACAACATGCTGTCATTTAGTAGAATGAGTTAATAAGTACCTAATTATATTAGTACCAGAGTTTATTTTTAAGTATACAGACACATTTAATAAACCATGGTAATTTTTACCAATATTATTACGTTGTGTTTCTGCTGAACAAAAACATTTATCTCACTTGATTACATACATAATAAAAGCCACTTCATACTAAATTTAATATAAAGCAAAAAGGGAGAGCGTTGTTACATTTTATATTTATATTTAGTTACCTACCGTTGGTAACCTGAAGTTCTAAAAGATACAGGTTCAATAACTGTAACCTGAATTCATTCCATGCCACGTTGCTTGTTTTGAAATATCGCACAAAGCTACAGGACGGCTGTCTGCGCTATCCGTCCCTAATTTAGCAGTGTAAGACTAGAGGGAAGGCAGCTAGTCATCACCACCCACCGCCAACTCAATTTAGCAGTGTAAGGCTAGAGGGAAGGCAGCTAGTCATCACCACCCACCACCAACTCTTGGGCTACTCTATTAGCAACTAATAATGAGATTGATCGTGACATTATAACGCCCCCATGGCTGAAAGGGTGAGCATGTTTGGTGTGAGAGGGATTCGAACCTGCGACCCTCATATTACATACTGCTGCACATTAAGCGACCACTTCCTTAGTTTATTTGTTCACCATATTGCACATGTTCGTTGATCTATTTTTGTTATTTATTTTTATCTACTTAATATTTCTTTTAACGATTTTTTCTTTCTTTTACAAGATTAAAATATTTTTGATGAGAAAAAATGTTATCAAACTTAACAAATTAATTTTAACAAAACCAAAAACCTCTAAACTTATCGCTACGAGTGCCCCCCAGTGGCACAGCGCAATGTCTGTGGACTCACTCTGCTAGAAACCAGGTTTCGATACCCGTAGCGGGCAGAGCACAGATAGAACATTGAATATCTTTGTGCTTGATTCCAAATAGTCAATCACTATTAGTAGAAGAGTTATAGAACTCCATTTCCTTAAACCTTGGTCCGGCATGGCTAGGTGGATAAGGCACTTTAATCATAATCCGAGAGTCGCGGGTTCGAATCCCGGACACACCAAACATGCTCGCCCATTCAGCCGTGAGGGCGTTTATAACTTGAGGATCAATCCCATTATTCGTTTGTAAAAAAGTAGACCAAGAGTTGGCGGTGGGTGATGATTACAAGCTGCTTTCCCTCTATTATTACACTGCTAAATTAGGGACGGCTAGCGCAGACAGCCCCCGTGTAGCTTTGCGCGAATTTCAAACAAACTAAACTTTAAACCTCTTGTCCCTTAAGGTCTAACGTGGAATTTTGTCTTTACAACTTTGTTTTCGATAAAAGGGTTGGAAATAGAATCCCTTTTCTGTTTCTCTTTCTTATCTCACTTCGCTTGTACAACCTCCCACTACAATCTTATTGTAACATCTAGACAATCTAGTAAAATGTTTTAGGCTTAAAGATATCAGCTACAGACGTATGAAATATTACTCCAATTATTCAGTGAGTTTATTCCAGAAAAAAAAACAACTAAAATATTTGGGCAGTATTTCTAATGTTCCGTTTTGTATTCAACCAGAAAGTCCGATTTGTTTTGTTACTTAAAATTCTTGACTCATTAACCGAAAGAGCTGATCTCTCACTTTTGGTTTGTTTTATAATGTCCGCATCTTTTACATTTTCCGCGTTATAAACGTGTATTTGACAACATTAGCCACACTTGTGACATAATACTTAATGCGTCGAATTTTTCTATCAGATTAGCACATGACTAGTAATATTGTTGTGAAGCTAAAGCCCTTTAAATCAAGTATCCTCAATCTCAAGTATAGGCTGTATGACTTTCATTATTACTATTTTTAACATTAATCTTTGTGTAAAAATAAATTACAATGTTTAGTGAGACCTTGATTAAAGCAAGGTCCAGCATTATATGTAGCATCTGGTTCATATACGTGGTATTGTTACATATAAAAAAATAATTAATTTATTCTAATTAATTTTACGTGTTTCTCACATCACAAACCAGTAGCTCAGACACTTTTATAATTACAAACCGTGCGTTGGTTTTTATGACACAATTTTCCAGAAGGAAGCCAATATTTAAAAACAACAGAGCATACATGATAATGTTTTAATTTCCCATAATAAGACTTTAATTTTGTCATGTACATAATGTGTAAAAAGTCCATTTTCCCCATGTCTATTATAACGTTCGCTTTCCTCACTCACATAACAACAAAAACTTTCATTTTCTTAATGTTTATTATAATATAGAAGCTCACTTTTTTTATAATACAGCCCCTCCAGTACAACGGTAAGTCTATTGATTTACAATGTTAAAATCAGCGATTCAATCCTCTTCTGTGAGCTCAGCAGGAAGCCCAATGTGGCTTTGCTATAAGAAAACACACATTATAACGCAAAATATTCAGTTCCCTCATGACTGTTATAATTTTAAACGTTCAGTTTTTTTTCATGGTGTGACTAAACTATAACATAAACTTGTGATCTATTTCAGAATAAACTTATCAAAATATGGTTTCGCTGTAAAGCTAGGATTAGAGAACATTGGTTGAGGTTCAGAGAGGTGAACCTCTCATGGTCAGTTCCTAAGTAACTGAGTGATACAGAATTAAATCGTTACACAATTACTGGATGAACAGTTATCTTTCTTGTTTGCCGCTACGGAGATTACATAACCACCTATGATAGGCCCGCCATGGCCAAGCGTCTTAAGGCGTGCGACTCGTAATCTGAGGGTCGCGGGTTCACATCCCCGTCGCGCCAAACATGCTCACCCTTTCAGCCGTGGGGCGTTATAATGTGACGGTCAATCCCACTATTCGTTGGTAAAAGAGTAGCCCAAGAGTTGGCGGTCGGTGGTGATTACTAGCTACCTTCCCTCTATTCTTACACTGCTAAATTAGGGACTGCTAGCACAGAATAGCCCTCGAGTAGCTTTGTGCGAAATTCAAAAGAAACAAACAAACCACCTATGATTATGGAAGGTTGTGAACCAATATAAGAATGACACGTGTATTCAGCGTGGTTTTTGAGAAATGGAGATAAAAAAAAACAACAACAGGCATTTAAAAGAAGAACAAAAGACAGGGTGTGGAAAGAGTGGCCGAGTAAAGTGAGAGAGAAATATGTAACATGTTGCCAGTAAGGATGAAAACTTATTTCCGTATCTCAGAACAGCAGGTATGGGTGTTAACTCTTTCATTGATAAGCAGAGAACATTTCGACCTTCCTAGGTCATCTTCAAGTTAGAACCTATTTCTGTCTTAGTGATTATAGGTAGTAAACAGAAAATTATGTCTACATTTGTAATGATGAATTTCTAATAAGAATAAATAAATTTGTACGGAAAGAGCAGTACAGGAATAGCACGATTGGAACAAAGTGCTATCATAAGTAGTCTGCATCGATTTTCAAAACCTAAAATGACCTTTGAATTTTTTTTGTGTTTTTGTCATAGAGGCAGGGAATAGTTTGTTGATGTTTTTGAATTCCGCGCAAAGCTACACGAGAGGTATCTGCGCTAGCCGTTCCTAATTTAGCAGTGTAAGACAAGGGAGAAGGCAGCTAGTCATCACCACTCACTGCCACCTCTTGAGCCACTCTTTTACTAACAAATAGTGGGATTGACCGTTACATTATAACGCCCCCACTGTTTAAAGGGGGAGCATGTTTGATGCAACGAGAATTCAAACCCGCGACCTTCAGATTAAAAGTCGAGCGCTCTACCCAACTGGCCATGCCGGGCCATTTTCTAAAGAAAAAAAAATTAAAATTGTAACCTGGAGTCGGATAGTACTGTAACTTTACAATACAACTGATTCTTTGTTACCAAGTTCTTCTAAATTTCTTATGAAGAATAGTTCCCCTTTAATGTCGACACCTGCAGATACATCCTCGATATAGGAAGTATTCACCGTATAAACACAAAAGTACGATAACATAATTCGGTAATCAGGACGTGAAATCGTGATTCTAGGTTCATATATTCTGTTTATAAACATGTTGAGATACTTCACAATATGATTCTAGGTTCATATATTCTGTTTATAAACATGTTGAGATACTTCACAATATGATTCTAGGTTCATATATTCTGTTTATAAACATGTTGAGATACTTCACAATATGATTCTAGGTTCATATATTCTGTTTATAAACATGTTGAGATACTTCACAATATGATTCTAGGTTCATATATTCTGTTTATAAACATGAGATACTTCACAATATGATTCTAGGTTCATATATTCTGTTTATAAACATGTTGAGATACTTCACAATATGATTCTAGGTTCATATATTCTGTTTATAAACATGTTGAGATACTTCACAATATGATTCTAGGTTCATATATTCTGTTTATAAACATGTTGAGATACTTCACAATATGATTCTAGGTTCATATATTCTGTTTATAAACATTTTGAGATACTTCACAATATGATTCTAGGTTCATATATTCTGTTTATAAACATGTTGAGATACTTCACAATATGATTCTAGGTTCATATATTCTGTTTATAAACATGTTGAGATACTTCACAATATGATTCTAGGTTCATATATTCTGTTTATAAACATGTTGAGATACTTCACAATATGATTCTAGGTTCATATATTCTGTTTATAAACATATTGAGATAATTCACAATATGATTCTAGGTTCATATATTCTGTTTATAAACATGTTGAGATACTTCACAATATGATTCTAGGTTCATATATTCTGTTTATAAACATGTTGAGATACTTCACAATATGATTCTAGGTTCATATATTCTGTTTATAAACATGTTGAGATACTTCACAATATGATTCTAGGTTCATATATTCTGTTTATAAACATGTTGAGATACTTCACAATATGATTCTAGGTTCATATATTCTGTTTATAAACATGTTGAGATACTTCACAATATGATTCTAGGTTCATATATTCTGTTTATAAACATATTGAGATACATCACAATATGATTCTAGGTTCATATATTCTGTTTATAAACATGTTGAGATACTTCACAATATGATTCTAGGTTCATATATTCTGTTTATAAACATGTTGAGATACTTCACAATATGATTCTAGGTTCATATATTCTGTTTATAAACATGTTGAGATACTTCACAATATGATTCTAGGTTCATATATTCTGTTTATAAACATTTTGAGATACTTCACAATATGATTCTAGGTTCATATATTCTGTTTATAAACATGTTGAGATACTTCACAATATGATTCTAGGTTCATATATTCTGTTTATAAACATGCTGAGATACTTCACAATATGATTCTAGGTTCATATATTCTGTTTATAAACATGTTGAGATACTTCACAATATGATTCTAGGTTCATATATTCTGTTTATAAACATGTTGAGATACTTCACAATATGATTCTAGGTTCATATATTCTGTTTATAAACATGTTGAGATACTTCACAATATGATTCTAGGTTCATATATTCTGTTTATAAACATGTTGAGATACTTCACAATATGATTCTAGGTTCATATATTCTGTTTATAAACATGTTGAGATACTTCGCAATATGATTCTAGGTTCATATATTCTGTTTATAAACATTTTGAGATACTTCACAATATGATTCTAGGTTCATATATTCTGTTTATGTACATGTTGAGATACTTCACAATATGATTCTAGGTTCATATATTCTGTTTATAAACATGTTGAGATACTTCACAATATGATTCTAGGTTCATATATTCTGTTTATAAACATGTTGAGATACTTCACAATATGATTCTAGGTTCATATATTCTGCTTATAAACATGTTGAGATGCTTCACAATATGATTCTAGGTTCATATATTCTGTTTATAAACATGTTGAGATACTTCACAATATGATTCTAGGTTCATATATTCTGTTTATAAACATGTTGAGATACTTCACAATATGATTCTATGTTCATATATTCTGTTTATAAACATGTTGAGATACTTCACAATATGATTCTAGGTTCATATATTCTGTTTATAAACATGTTGAGATATTTCACAATATGATTCTAGGTTCATATATTCTGTTTATAAACATGTTGAGATACTTCACAATATGATTCTAGGTTCATATATTCTGTTTATAAACATATTGAGATACTTCACAATATGATTCTAGGTTCATATATTCTGTTTATAAACATGTTGAGATACTTCACAATATGATTCTAGGTTCATATATTCTGTTTATAAACATGTTGAGATACTTCACAATATGATTCTAGGTTCATATATTCTGTTTATAAACATGTTGAGATGCTTCACAATATGATTCTAGGTTCATATATTCTGTTTATAAACATGTTGAGATACTTCACAATATGATTCTAGGTTCATATATTCTGTTTATAAACATGTTGAGATGCTTCACAATATGATTCTAGGTTCATATATTCTCGGTTAATTGTGTATAAATAACAGGAATCGTAAAACTCCCAAACTTCACAGTAACAATACAAAAAATCATACTATGCAAAAAAAAAACCCTATCAGATACGTCATTTCAGCGATACACAAAGAATCTCAAATTCTTTTTTTTTCTCTATTAAACTTTAGCAACATTTATTTCACCTGATTTATTTTGAATTTCTGTTTTTAAATTATACCCAAAACTTCCATTGGGACGCTTAGCTCTTTAAAGAAGTTTTTTATAAACAGTTTATAGACCAAATTATTTCTTTGTTACAGGTTACTCTAATGAAGAGTAAATCATATAGAAAGTGTAAAATATATAGATCAACGTTACATACAATGACATAGATTAAAGGAACAGTGAAAGTGTAAAATATATAGATCAACGTTACATACAATGACATAGATTAAAGGAACAGTGGAAGTGTAAAATATATACGATCAACGTTACATACAATGTCATAGGTTAAAGGAACAGTGGAAGTGTAAAATATATACGATCAACGTTACATACAATGACATAGATTAAAGGAACAGTGAAAGTGTAAAATATATACGATCAACGTTACATACAATGACATAGATTAAAGGAACAGTGGAAGTGTAAAATATATACGATCAACGTTACATACAATGACATAGATTAAAGGAACAGTGGAAGTGTAAAATATATACGATCAACGTTACATACAATGACATAGATTAAAGGAACAGTGAAAGTGTAAAATATATACGATCAACGTTACATACAATGACATAGATTAAAGGAACAGTGAAAGTGTAAAATATATACGATCAACGTTACATACAATGACATAGGTTAAAGGAACAGTGGAAGTGTAAAATATATACGATCAACGTTACATACAATGACATAGATTAAAGGAACAGTGGTATGATTCTATGTTTAACTGTAAGGTGAGAAAACAAGACAATGGGTAAGTACATGAAATATTTAAGATATTTAGGCACCTATTTACTTGGGTGATCAACTGATAGTTTGTTATATACGATTACTTTTGTTATCTTCTAGCAGGTTACATCATAAAATAACTACTGTTAGTTATTAAGCACATAAGAGATATTTCTGTTTTGCCCAACATAGGTATAAAAACCAGGTTTCCAGCGGTGTAACTCCGTAGATGTGCCATTCGGGAGCACAAAATAACAGTGTGGTGACAATATAGATCTCTCCTGTATTGAATGGTACAAAAACAATAGGTATTTTGAGGATTAAGGCTTTGTAGCATGGTATTCTGAATAGGAAATTCGTATTGGAAATTACGAAAGGTTCTCATGAGAGGCATCGTCCAGAAACGTATGTGGGTTAAGAGGTGGCAATAACCAGTTACGTGTCATACGAACTAATTTACTGATCAAAGATGTTGAACTAAATGTAGCAAAGTTTGTGTGAAAAAACCCAGAAAGATGCTGAACTTACAAGATCACTGACATGAAACCATCATTCCAACCGCTCTATTTGTGTCTTACTAAAAACCTTCTCCCAGAATCCCCCATTCCCCTCAAATAAACACAGATGTATCAGTGGCGAAGTATTTTGTGGTCTGGAATCTCCGGTAAACCACGTCTTACTCCAGTTTTCTTCATTGAACACAGAGTCTGGAACGTGCCTTAAACTCCACGACTGATGCAGTTCGTGAAAGATTTGTAACTTCTGTTGTATCAAACATTTCTTTAAATACGTCTCGACTTGTTTTATGAGTTCAATGAATGATAAGTCGTAAACAATTCGAGAACATTAATATGACAATAGAAGACAAATGTTCCGTATCAGTTTTGTTTTTAATCTCTATAAGTAACAGTGTATAGATGTATTAATAGTGGAATATCCTTGGAATGACCCAAACTGTTAATGACCACGGATTAACAATACGTGTAAGGATTATGGATTAATAATATGTTCAATGATTACAAATTAATAAATATGTTCAAAGATTAAAGATTAACAATATGTACAGAGATTAAGGATTAACAGTATGTACGTAGATTAAGGATTAACAATATGTACAGAGATTAAGGATTAACAATATGTATATAGATTAAGGATTAACAGTATGTACATGGATTAAGGATTAACAATATGTGCTCAGATTAAGGATTAACAGTATGTACACAGATTAAGGATTAATAGTATGTACATAGATTAGAGATCAACAATACGTACATAGATTAGGGATTAACAGTATGTACACGAATTAAGGATTAACAATATGTACCTAGATTAAAGATTAACAGTATTGCACAGATTAAAGATTAACAGTAGGGACATAGATTAAGGATTAATTGTATGTGTTCAGATTAAGGATTAACAGTATGTACACAGATTAAGGATTAACAATATGTACATAGATTAAAGATTAAAAGTAGGGACATAGTTTAAAGATTAACGATATGTATATAGATTAAGGATTAATAGTATGTGTTCAGATTAAGGATTAACAGTATGTACACAGATTAAGGATTAACAAATGTACACATATTAAGGATTAATGACATGTTCAAGGATTAACGATTAATAAATATATTCAAGAATTGAGAATAAACAATATGTTTGTAGTTAACATTTTTGTTTGTTTGCTTCGGAAATTCGCATAAAGCTACATGAGACCATTCTTGATTTAAAACTGACATATAAGATATTAGTCAACAACACTCACCGTCTACAACTGGACTACTCTAATCTTAAGTCAACAACACTCACTGTCTACTACTGGACTACTCTAATCTTATAATTGGAATCTGATACTAACTTTTATATTGCACTAAAGGCCGGAAAATGTAAAATGTAATTTTTGGAAACGAGATACGAACCTTGGACCCGTGGTTTCACATTTAAGCATGGCAATCGCCAGGCGTCGCCCAGCCCAACATTTCTTTTAATTATTAAAGAACAGAACAACTCCCAATACTCAGTAGATAGTGTAAAATAGAAAAGTTAAACATCGAGTAGACACTACTTAACTAACCAACGAACTATATCTCATGTAAACAGCTTTATTTGAGTTTCACAGGATGGAACTGGACAAAACAAAATCTAAACTACAACTTTTATAACAGTGTTGTTCTAACGATTCTTAGCTGTTTCTTCCCACAATTTTGTGCATCAACATAGAATTAAGTCAGTTTGAAACCCAATACATGGATGTGAAAATGAACACCTACACTGTTTAAAACAATAACTTCATCCACTTCGTTACAGTATTTATCCCAGAACAATAAAGCGTTAGGTTCGAACAATGGCCTAAATTATTCGCAGAACAGGGTGCCATCTAGAAGTTTATTCCTGTTTATGAAAATTTCTGAATTTTTCTACTCTATATTTTAACCCGTTACTCACGATTTTATGTCCCCCGTGAGTCAGCGATAAATTTATGGACTTACAACGCAAAAATCCGTGGTTCGATTATTAGTATTGACAGGTTACGTATAGCTCATTGCTCAGGTTTGTACTCAAAGTCCCCCAGTGGCAGAGCGGTATCTCTGCGGACCTAGAACGCTAGAATCCGTGTTTCAATATCCGTGGGCCCGGCATGGCCAAGCGCGTTAAGGCGTGCAACTCGTAATCTGAGGGTCGCGGGTTCGCATCCGCGTCGCGCCAAACATGCTCGCCCTCCCAGCCGTGGGGGCGTTATAATGTGACGGTCATTCCCACTATTCGTTGGTAAAATAGTAGCCCAAGAGTCGGCGGTGGGTGGTAATGACTAGCTGCCTTCCCTCTAGTCTTACACTGCAAAATTAGGGACGGCTAGCACAGATAGCCCTCGAGTAACTTTATGCGAAATTCCAAAACAAACAAACAAACAAACAAACAATCAATATCCGTGGTGGGCAGAGCACGAATAGCCCATTGTATATGATTGTGCTTAACTACAAAAAACAAAAACAACTTGTACTCAGAAAAGTAACCAGGGAATGTCGTTAATACTCCACAATGAATGTGTGTTTGTGTATTTTCTTATAGCAAAGCATCATCGGGGAATACGCAAATAAAAGGGGATACATATATATATATATCACTGAAAAAATATATTAGTTTTGATTATTAATTATACTACATGAATAAATTATGTTAATTTTGAGTTGATATTTGTCGTTGCATTTTCTTATAGCAAAGCCACATTGGGCTATCTGCTGAGCCCACCAAGGGGAATCGAACCCCTGATTTTAGCGTTGTAAATCCGTAGACTTACCGCTGTACTAGCGGGGGGCCCACAATAACTACACGAACGTTTATCGCTGAATTACACTAATTCATTTGCTTTCACGAACCGCTTTCTCTGCTTTAAAACTTAGCGCTTTACAATAAAAAATAATAATAATAGAACATTGCTACAGACGAGCTCCTTTCACCTTCGCAGTAATAATATACGATACGTGGACAAAGGAAATAATTACTGTATCTGGCCTCATCTTCAAAAACCTTTAAAGTGAGATAACAGACACGGAGAATGACAAGTGGTAGATTTTTATACATGTTTTTAACAAATACGTGGTCGTTTTCTTTATTTCTACCTCACTAATCAAATTAATCATAACAGTTACGTAACCTGAACTCAGGTTTCCTTCTCTCTTTCTTTAATTCTTCTGGCTTTCTTTGATTATAAATATATCTTTCTCTTCCGGAAAACAAACCCTGAATTGAACCCCTGATTTTAACGTTTAAGAAGAAAAAAATATTCTAAACCTCGTAAAGTGCGAGAATGCATTAAAAACATTCTATTGTTTTCACCATGGCAGTTAGTGTAACAATATCAGAGTAAAAACACACCTTAGAAACACACCTTAGAAACAACGCACTGTTTCGTGTAATTTGTTTCTTCTCTGTGCCTGAAATGAGCATTAACTGTTTGGCAACCGCCTTTCTTCAACAACCATGTGCAATGATATCACGCACGTCTCGTGTGTTAGAAAGACAGCGAGCGACACGTGTTCGCGTCATGGTTGAACGTTTTTAAATACGCCAAGTGATTCGGCTTAAAATTCTTATTCGAGAAATTACAAATCACACGTATTCAACCATGTATTTTTTGTCATTATAGTTTTCGTGTTGTTATAATGTTTTTTTTTTCTATAACTAAAATTATTTTGATTACGTTCCTACAATAACTTGAAATAGACGAGTGCACAAAATATATTAGAAGAAAATATAGGATTAAAACAACTTTCATTCATAAACGTGAACATGCGTTCTTGCAGAAGTGAGTTTTAATGTAACGTAAGCGACTTCTCCATTGATACGTTTATTGTAACGTAAGCGGCTTCCGCATAGATGAGTTTTATTGTAATGTAAGCGACTTATCTATAGATGAGTTTTATTGTGACGTAAGCGACTTCTCCATAGATGAGTTTTATTGTAATGCAAGCGACTTCTCCATAGATGAGTTTTATTGTAACGTAAGCGACTTTTCCATAGGTAATCAGATTTGTTGCACTTAAGTTATTAAATATAAAATCCTGAAAGACTTAGCTGAACATTAATGCCTGTTTATAGATAAACGGTTGTTTGGGTTGAGAAAGTATTTTACGTAGAAGAACGAAACGTTGTTCGCTCCTCTATGTAAAATATTTTCTCAACCCAAACGAGCCGTTTTTACATATATATTTCTCTACAAGTGGGTTTTATCGACATCACTGATTAATACCTGTTTGTTCAGATGATAAAAGTTCAAATGGTTACGATCACTGGGTTTGTTCAAAGAAACGTAAACAACCATTAGAAACCAACAGACAATTGATACACATGTCGTATCTTTCCTTCTTTGGCTTGTTCGTGATAAAGCTACTAAGCGTTGTCCCTAAATTTTAACTGTGATCAGATAGAGAAAGCAACCGGTTGACATCACCGACCACCACCTCTCGGGCTACTTACTCTCTGACCAACGAATTGTGGTGCAGGTCGACACAATGTAACCTCCCGTAGCTAAGAGACGCAAATATGTTCTTTGCGAAATTTGATCCCACGTCACAGATTAACAGATTACAAATCGATAGCCCTAACCACCAGGTAACTTAAAACATATTATGAGTCAAGAGCCCTGAAAAATGAGTCACATCAGACAAATTATAAGTCTAGATTCCTAATCACAAAGTCATGTCGGGCCTACGTGTCCAAAAAAAGGTTTTATACAACTTCGTACATGCTTAGTGATGTAACTGGTATGAATAACATACGTGATATAAAACAAGCTAAAACTAGAGATTCGGCGAAATTATGAAAATATTTTAATTATAGCAGAAGTCACGGCTCGATCCCTGCGACGAACACAGGGTAGATAAGCAATTATGTGTAACTTTGTTCCAAACAAAAAACAAACAACAGACTATTGAAAAGTCAGTGGTTTATAGTATGTTCTTTAACGAAGATTTTCAAAGTCAGATATCTATGTTTAATTTTTTTTTTTTTTTACTTTAACTACGCAGTAGATTAGAACTGAAAATTTAACCAAACAATGAAATTGAGAGATTAAATTATATGCAGAAATTGCAAGTTTAATACTCGCGGTGGTTAAAGCACAAATAGGCCATCGTGTAGTTCAGCGTTTAACAACAAACAACAATAACAAAATCATTTCTTGACTGATTTAGCAGAACTCTCGTACCACGATACTTAAATCCTCAACAGAAATCTGCATGACATTGGAGTTTTACGTCCAAACAATCTGAGAGACCGTCGCTTTATACGGCGCCATTCCGAAGGCCAGCGAGGTCTCTTATTCGTTCATTTTAAATCAAATGATTTAAAATATTTACTCTTATTTCCGCTACTGTTTTTTTTTCCTTGTGACAGTGCGTACGTTCCAGTCTTGAAAAAGCACGGACCACTAGCTTTCTTCGTTTTCCGCCTGGGTGCGCAATGGTACCACTCTTCTCTAGATGACCGTGCCAGTAGATTTCAGGATGACCCAGATGCTAAACGACTAACAGGGATATCATTATGTTGCTAAGTTCTAAGATTGACCATAAAAATAGTTCGTATATAAAGCTATCAACGGTTGTTGCCTCGTCCTTCCTAAAGTCATGGAGCCGACATTTCAGGTAAGCCTTTTTTTGTGAAGAGATTTGAATACACATTTAGGAAACACATTCTGGTGTGATATTTGAAGCTGGAGGGCTAAGTGATAATGCTTTGATAAATATCTATTTACATCCATCCTTCTCTTATCACACTTTAATATAAAGAGAGTTTAAGACACCTTCGCTTTTCCAGTTCGATTTCATTCTCGATTCGGCCGGGCATGGCCAGGTAGATAAGGCACTCGTATCGTAATCCGTGGGGGCGTTATAATGTGACGATCAATCCCACTATTCGTTGGTAAAAGAATAGCCCAAGAATTGGCGATGGGTGGTGATGACTAGCTGCCTTCCCTCTAGTCTTGCACTGGAAAATTAGAGACGGCTAGTGCAGATAGCTCTCATATAGCTTTGCGCGAAATTCAAATAAACAAACAAACATTCTAGATTCTCTTCATTGTAAAAATGAGATATTATATAATTATTTGGTTCATATTCCTTGTCATGAACCAAGTTCTCAGCTGCTCGTGCAGGTGGTTCTGTTACTCATAAACAGCTGGATGTATATCGTGATGTACATAATTATACTCAGTTTACAGATACTGCACTTGAAACAATTCCACGTAATAATATAACATCCATTCTCATCTATACCACTCTTTTCATATAATTACCGACAACTGTTTGTCTTAACGTAAAGTTTCACAATGGTGTATTTGTACTCTGTTCAAGATAGGAATTAAACCTTTAATTTTAATAAGATTTAGAGCTTACTGCCACCTCGTGAGAACGGGAGGAGATTACTGTAGATAGATTAGTTTACAAGACTAACCTAACTATTAGCGAAATATACATACTCCAAAAATGGTTTGATAATAATTTTATACAGCTTCGATGTACTGCTATGTAATATCAGTCCGTTATTTTATTCCTGTAAAAATACTTCAAGTGTTTCTGAACGTTTATATAAAATAATTGTATAAACTTGTGCACCGTTTAGTCGAATCGTGTAAAATTCAGTATAAATAATTCTATGTATATACGTTCCAGTTATAACAATAACGGTGGAACTTTTGTTTTGATAAAACTTACAAGTTTATCGACTTCGTGTCGATTTGGTTCATTTACGAGAATACCGCTCTATCCGTGACATAAAATCATTAAATCAAAATTCGATCACACAAGAAATATGAATTTAAATATATCTTTTTTTTTTGTCATTGAAGAAGGCACTGACCTTTCGTGTTGGTGTTTTAAAATGGTTCCTTGGTCTTGTTTGTTTTTTGAATTTCGCACAAAGCTACTCGAGGGCTATCTGTGATAGCAATCCCTAATTTAGCAGTGTAAGACTAGAGAGAAGGTAGCTAGTAATCACCACCCACCGCCAACTCTTGGGCTACTCTTTTACCAACGAATAGTGGGATTGACCGTCACATTATAACGCCCCCACGGCTGAAAGGGCGAGCATTTGGCGCGATTGGGATGCGAACCCGCGACCCTCAGATTACGAGTTGCACGCCTTAACACGCTTGGCCAAAACTCAGAGTCATCTAATATTATAAATCCAACAAACTTATCCACTTTTTGTACACATCTAAATCCTAGGAAACGTTAATTCAAAATGACAATAAACACCAACAAAAATTGAAAATACAAAACGTTTAATTACAATGATAATAAACTTTAAAGCTCTGATCCTGTATTAAATTATATGTAATTAATACAGTACTCTGAGAAATAAATATACAACCCGAAACTAAGTTTCGTAAGAAGCCAAAATTTTTACTTCATTTCTTTTATTTGTTAAACAACAACGAAATGTATTTGCACGTCTTGTTTTGTATAGCTTCTCATTCTTGCCGTTGTGGTTGTCATGGTAACAGGAGTCAAAGAAGCAGACGACGAAAACTATCAGAACACTGGTCTTCATGCCGAAGATCTAAAATCATCAGCTACTGGTTATGGTGGTGGTGGAGGGAACGGAGGTTATTTTCAGTAAGTAAATATTTGAGTACAAAATACCAAATCTCTGAAACAAAATATAAAGATTTGTCTCTAATTGTCTGTAAATATTACAATTTTTTTCGCGTTAACAAAGGTTACAACGTTCGTTCAACATTTTAGGAATTAATGTTTTTGTCCCCAAATAATTATCGGAACTAGAGAAAAAAACAACAACAAAAGTTCATTGAGTGAGATATATTCTGACCATGTTCGAATTCCAGTATATTAGAGATTTTTCGTATCAGCGGCAAATTACCTAGGAGAAGCCCCACAGCCACTTCTTAACTTTAACTTGTTACCGTCTCGTCATTGGAGAATATCTTCAATCATAGCTTAACTTTTAGATGTCACTGTCTCGTCATCAGTTAGTGGTAAATTTACAGAATTACTGTGGTAAAAATCGAGGATTCCATTCCAATGATAGGTAGAGATAGACTACTGTGTAGCTTTGCGCCAAAACAACAAATTCTGTTACCAGTCTTGTCATTAATAGAATTATTATTAGTAGATCAAAGACACTTTCAGTATGTTTAATACAGAGTGATCTATTACGTAGATCAAAATGTTTGAAAACTATGAGATATTTGGATTAAATTCATTACTGGCAGTATTGTCCAGTTAGGATCGAATGTTGAATGATTATGATTTGTGGTTCAAGAAAACCCGCGCAAGACGTATAAAAAAGTAACCGTGTGATTGGCTCCTATACATTCAAGGTTACGGACCTACTGACCTGATGAAGACTTACTTTTCTTGGTATTGTCGGATTTCACCTTTCATATACGTCGAGTTACGGTGCTGGAATCACATTTTCGCGAGTTGTATTTCAATGCTTTATAAATACTAGTTACCCAAAGTAATGCAGACGTTTATGCGCAATCAATCTTAAAACAAAGAAAAAAATACTACGTAACAAGGCGTTGTCAGTTGGTGAAGTTACAACACTTAATAATTTAGTGTACAAATCAGTGATGTCGAGAAAACCCACTTGTAGAGAAATAGATATGTAAAAACGGCTCATTTGGGTTGAGAAAATATTTTAGGTAGAGGAGCGAACAATGTTTCGACCTTCTTCGGTCATCGTCAAGTTCACAAAGAAAGAAAGAGGTAACTAACCGGAAGCTGACCACATGTTTGAAAGGGTGTAACAAAACAAAACAAAAACTCAAAATACTAAGAAACCAAATAAACAAAGCCATAAAACTATGCTCACAAAATAAAATTAACGATGAATTAGACAAAATAAAACAATACTTCATCAACATCAATAAGTTTCCTCCACAAACCGTAGAAAACATTATACGCACACACCTAGACAGAAAGCAAAATCAACCAACAAAAGCAAATATATCTCACGAATCAAAAAATCACGAAACCATATACTGCTGTATACCATATATTCCCGACATCAGCAGAAAAATAACCAACATTTGGCAAAAACTAGTAACAAAATATGGCATTCCGGTTAATACCAAATTTGTTCAAAAACCAGGCACAAAACTTAGGTCTATACTATGTAAAAACTAAACTGACAAACACCACACCAACATTATTTACAAAATACAATGTGATAACTGCCACGACTTCCATATTGGAGAAACATGTAGATAAGTGGAAACCAGATTCAAAGAACATAAAAAAGTCATCTTCACACGTTTTCGAATACTGCCAATCAAATAAACACAACATAACCATAGAAAACACTCAAATAGTAAATAAAGAAACAAACATAAACAGACGCAAAATTTAAGAAGCCTTACTTATACAACAACTCAAGCCCAAAGTAAACCAATACAAAGGAACACCTTTATACCTATATTAAAAATAAAATAATAAATAATATAAAATTATATATTCAAACATCTAACAATGACCTCTACATTCCGAAACTCAGTTACACAACCCCTTTTAAACATG
The DNA here is from genome assembly GCF_004210375.1 of Tachypleus tridentatus. Lineage (NCBI taxonomy): Eukaryota > Metazoa > Arthropoda > Merostomata > Xiphosura > Limulidae > Tachypleus > Tachypleus tridentatus. The sequence goes on along the minus strand of NC_134829.1, from coordinate 52,776,593 downwards.
TGGTCAGCTTCCGGTCAGTTACCTCTTTCTTTCTTTGTGAACCTGACGATGACCGAAGAAGATCAAAACATTGTTCGCTCCTCTACGTAAAATATTTTCTCAACCCAAACGAGCCGTTTTTACATATATAGTATTTAGTGTACTGTAATTTTCACGGCGGGATTTACGCCCCTTTAAACCTAACTTCGAGATAAAACCACGTCTTCGGTTGCTGAACAACAACTGTAACAGCCCGAGTGCAGTGCAGTGCAGCTGTGCAAAGACTGAACGCAGAAACATTTTCTATATTAAAACCTTAATGTTTTTGCTATATTCATTACACACCAAGCGTTCAGTCAGGCATTGCCTACATGTTTCTGTTGGACTTTATTAAAGTGTCGTTTTTTAACACGATTTGGTTTTATCATCAACACATAAGAAAACGAACGTTTAAACCACTACGTCATCTTTAAAACAAAACAGGCTCGACATTATTCTCTACTCATGCATAACTGAATTTCTGGATCTTTACAAGTTTGTTCTTCAGGTTGAGCTGTACGAAGAACGCCAGTGATAGATAAGTCTATTTTGACATTATTTTGGTACACTGTTGCTCCATTTTTTATATAAAAATAAAAGACAGTTAAAAACGCTTTAAAACCTGTTATTTTACGTCACTTCCTACACTGATGGTTTGTGAAACAAGTAAAGATAAGAATTACATTACTTCTCCAAATCTATACTATCACACATGATTATACGCGATCTGTTTAATTACCTTGTGAAAACCACTGTTGTTGTAGTTTTATGAAATACATTTTAATGTGACTTGATATTGTTTTTCACTGCCACCGCTAGGACTATAATGACACACATAAGACTATCTAACATCCAAACTAATAAACGCAAATATTTCTGATTACAGCCTGAACCTCAAAAAATCCTTATTATTACATTATGTAACACAAATTTTGTTCCTGGATAGTATGTGTTATTTCTTCCATGTAACACAAATTTTGTTCCTGGATAGTATGTGTTATTTCTTAATTGCTTATGTTGTAAAAGTGCAGAAAATGGCCATTATTCCCTTCAAACTTTGTTTTGTGACCTGGATAATGAAATTTAGAAATTAACCTATTTTCTATGTAAAACGGGCAAATTTGCACATTTTCATTTACATAAGGTCTGAATAAAACAAACGTATGAATCAAGATTTACATGTATTTATACTAATGTTATACAAAAATATTTAGAAGTGACTAGTTTTCGAGATTTGCGACTGTAATGTAAATCACTTTCACGTATCAGCCCCCAAATTTGGTCTCCCATTTCGTTATATTGCTCCCAAGTTTCTCTTCAAAGTTTGAAGAGAAAAATAGGTCTTTTCCACTCACTTTAGGCATAAGCAACTGGGAAATTACACTTTCTGCCCAGGAACAAGAAAAGAAAAATTTTGTTACATAGTGTAATCTGTTTATTTCCGTGACGGTACTTTTGTATATCTCCTCGCCTATTCAGCTGCTAAGCCTAGTTATGTTTCTAAAGTTCATGTAGTAAATACGGGTAAACTTGTTGCTACAATTTCTGCTTTCTTGCTTACATTTGCGCTATTTTACCGATTGTTAGGTTTTAAATGACTGAAGTTACTGTCTTACATTTTACCTATTTAAATTATTACAGAATTATTTTATATTTACAAGCTCAATGGTTCTCACATCAAGTAAAATAAATGAATTTCGAAGTAACATCAGTTCGACTGAGAGCACAAACCATAGTTACAAATACGGTAAGATATATTTTTGGTAATTTATTGCCCGTAAACGGAATCAACATTGGCGCTTGGATTTAAAGTCGCTTTCCTTAGTCACCAGATTACCTGGCAGTTTAGTCACCAATTCAGCAACCATTGTCTTTATAGTCACATGAGAATTGTACCTAACCTCAATTTTTCTCATTCTTAAAAATGTAAATCCTTTTGTATTTTCAAACGACTAAATATCTCGCCTTTCCTTAAAGGTCTCTTTTTAAACAAGCAGTTCCTTCTGAGGCATTTAAAATGTGTATCTTTATCTTTAATACTTAATTTTTCAAACGGTAGAAACTACTATATTTTCTTCAACGCTTCCACCTTTTATCATGCACTTCCTTTAAATCGACTGAAAACTATATTTCATTAAACGTTTTCCACTCTTACAAATACACATAAATTTCATTTTGTGCTCGGTCAATTCTCACCCTTACATTTTTTTTATTGATATATATATATATATATATGCATTATATTCTAAAGTTAACAGACAAGTTTACTAGATCATATTAAAAATAATACTAATAAATCGTGTTGTATTTACGAACGATTCATCTGAAAAAAAAGTTTCATTCTACAATGTACTATCTAAGCCTGAGCTTATTCAGTTACCAGCATACATTTTGGTGCTTTTTATGGTATTAAATAAAGGATAAAATTCCTCATTAAGGATATAAAAGAATCACATGATAATGGGAGTATTGTAGGAAGGAGAAATTAAACTAGTCTACATTTCTACGGGACGTACTTGAACTGTTAGCAATTTTCTTGAAACATTCTGATGGTTCCTTTAGCAACATGAAACATCTACAAACGACAACCAAGCCTAAATATAATCTAATGCTAGGCCTAAAAATGTTTCATGGCGTTTACAGTTTATGACTTCAAATCCTTAATCAATATTCATTATAAAGAAGAAAATATCTGGCATAACTCAAAATCACTGCTCGCTAACTTTAACCCTAATTTGTTGTTTCACCGAAAACAAAATCGTCACTGACAGACCAATAAACGTTATTTTAAAATATATCCTCTCATTTTGTTATTTTTTTTTTTCAGGTATGCTAGGTTCCTGGATATAAGGAGTACGAATTTGGCTACCGGAAAGGAAATCCTTACCATTTCCAAGAACGATCAGAACAGGGAAAAGGCCATACTTTCCGCACAAAAGTTCGATGGGGAGACAAGAAGGGTGGATATGGTGAACATTACTGGAGTATAATCATGCCCCCAAATACGGTGGTGGTCATGGTAAAGGAGGAGGTTATGGACACTGAAGGAAGTGATATTCTGAAGTAAATGCTACCTTGACTTCCTGGGATGAAATCGAAGCAAATTATAAACTAAATAAATAATGATTTGTTTACACAGACATTCAAGAGAACGATGGGAGAAAAAACAGCGCCATCTTAGCTGCAGCTAAAGTCTGTATTTGAGCAATTATTGTGAAAAGCAATAAAATTCTAGCTTTAAATTTTAATAGTTTATTAACCCTATTAAAGTGTAAGTTGAAACTGAAATGGAGCTTTTAATAACTTGTTTTATGGCAAACTCTTACTTTTTAAGTTATTCAGTATTTGAGAGACTTTTTTTCATCAAAATAAATATATAATCTTATTACTGTTTCTTTGCTTAGCCCTCGTCCCTACATTTTTGTACATAAATATATTTTGATTATTAAAAATACCACACTATTTTAATTTTTATATCAATTTTTTTCTTTTAAATAGTTTTGTTAGTATTTTATTTGTCAATTTTGCATTAAGAATGTTTTTCTTAGGCTTTGATACAAGATGTTTAAAAGAGAGTCTAAGATAAAAAAAAAAGGTAGTCTGTGATAAACATATTAAAATTCGCTTTCACTAGATGCTCCATAAAATACTTAGCATCTAATCCACACATATAAAATATATAGTTTTTTCCTTACCTTTATCACGAAATATATTAGTTGTTGGTTTTAAGTTGCTTAAGGACCATATACTTTTGTTTTGTAAAACATGTGGAAATTCATTTTACTTCTGGTTATTGGCTAATATATTGTATTTACTGTTGAAGTTTGAAATATTTTACGTGTTGTTATCGCAGAAGTAATGAAATATTTTCACACGCACCAGTTATTTGATTATTTGTTTGTTTATTTGGAATAAAGGACAAAGCTGCATAAGGAGCTATTTGAGCACTTCCCACCACGGGTATCACAACCCGGCTTTTAGCGGTTAGTTCGATGAAATAACGTTATAGATAACAAAGACACTATAAGATATCTGTTAGTTATAATGCTTTAAAGGATAGTGTCGCTAAAAACATTTCTATTCATCAAAATACTGAAGAGGAAATATGAAGAGTAACGTAAAAACGTTTATTTCTCAAAACGTGACTTCATGACTCCAACATTTTAGCACTAAACTAGCAAAATGTATCAAAATTATAACTGACAAAACATTTACTAGAATGATTGATATGCCGTATACAGAAAATTACTACTAAATTGCGTGGAGATCTTCAGTGTATGATTTTGGTGGGGGTGATAGGTAGACTATCGAGAAGAAATATTTGATAGACAGCATACAAGATGGGATAAATCATGAGATATATAAAGGAAATAAACGCAGGTACTTACAAAGCTTAGATGTATTCATAAGACTCTAGTATGGGTATAAAACCTTCAATTAAAATAAAATACAGAACAACTTTTCGGCCTTCTTAGATTATATTCAGGTTAACAAATAGACTTTGCAACGAACCGTTACTTTATATTAAAAATAAATAACCATACCAGCTGTCTTATCAATACACTTTTACTTCAACTGAGATTAGATATGGTACCGTATACAGGGAATGACTACACAAAAGATAAACTCCCACTGACAGACTACATTCAGAAGACTGATGATAGACCAGATACCAGGGATAAACAAAGTACTATAGAGATAAACAACAGGATGCATCTATGTATAACCGAAAGATCATATTCTGGGGATAAACGTAAAACTGCATATAAACAATGGCTAACACATGCAGGAACGAATAACAGAACGCGTTGATCTGATGTCTCATTACAAGCATAAACTAGTTGAAACATAAAGTAATGAACTTTATACAATACAGTAGGTATAAACCGGTAACTCTTATATACAATAGTAAACATAAAGTAATGAACTTTATACAATACAGTAGGTATAAACCGGTAACTCTTATATACAATAGTAAACATAAAGTAATGAACTTTATACAATACAGTAGGTATAAACCGGTAACTCTTATATATAATAGTAAACATAAAGTAACGAACTTTATACAAGATAGTAGGTATAAAAACGTAGGTCTTGTATACGAGAGTAAACATAAAGTAATTAACTTTATACAAGATAGTGGGTATAAACCAGTAGGTCTTTTCGTATTTCTTCAATTTTGTCATTACACACTTTCTGTACTTCTTTTGTGTTCATTTACAATCCTTCGGATTTATTGTTGTGATCCCTGTGCATATCTCTAACAGTTTCATCTATATTATCACCAATTAGATATACTTGTAATTTTAATTCTTTTTTAAATAACTTTCTTCTTACAATTTCTGTTTTTAATTTTTCTGTTCTCATTTTAATTTTTGTCTCGTTTCTAAAATCTTCGGTCACTTTTTTCTTGTTATTTTAATAATTTCATCATGTCCAATAACGCTTGATCTCTATTTTGCACGCGTGATCATTCTATTAAACAGTAAAGTATAACTTGAAGCATATCAAAAGTTCTATTTTATTTTCACCAAAATAATACCACTTTTGACACCAATAATGTGATGTCTTGTTTGTTTCTTATTATTTGATGAAAATAATTCGAAAATCACTCCGCTAAATGATACAGAATTAGTTTATTTCTTTCTAATGTTTCTAAAAGTTTCCTTCACTGTTGCAACATTTACTTTATAATTTTTTTATACATATGATGCCCAGAGAGAAACTTCATTCACATCAATTGTACTATAACACTACGTGACACAAATTTTGTTACTGGATAGTATGTGTTATTCCTTAATTGCTTATGTTGTAAAAGTACAGAAAATGACCATTATTCCCTTCAAACTTTGCTTTTGTGACTTGGCTAATGAAATTTAGAAATTAACCTATATTCTATGAAAAACGGAAAAATTTGCACATTTTCATTTACATAAGGTCTGAATAAAACAACATATAAATCAAGATTTACATGTATTTATAGTAAAATTATACAAAAATGAAGAAAAAATGTTTAGAAGTGAGTAGTTTTTGAGATTTGCGACTATAATTTAAATCACTTTCATGTATCAGCCCCCAAATATAGTCTCGTATCATGTTTTCTTGGTAACGGCATTCAAAGTCCTGTATATCTTGGTGTAAGCGCTCACCTTGCTCCTCTGAGTATGCTTCCATGTTCTTCTTGAACTTATCAAGATGAGCGTCAGCGATATGGACTCTTCAGAGACATCCTGCAGCCCATTTTGCCATAGTTTTTTAACCAGAGTCTCAACCACTTCCATATAATTTTCGGCCTTGTGATTGCCCAAGAAGCCCCAAACCACTGCGACAAAGATGCCCCAAGCTTTTTTCCTTCTTACTGAGCTTCTTGAGGAATTCTGTGCACTCCAGGATCTTCTTTTCTGTGGCTCAACGAAGACAGCAGCTTTGACATTTGCCTCAGATAGCATTGGAAAGAAGTCTCGAAGGTACTTGAAAACTGCAGACCTCTTATCAAGAGCTATGACAAATTGTTTTGTAAGACCCAGTTTTATGTCAAATGGTGGAAACAACACCTTCTGGAGGTCCACTAATGGCTCACACTTGACATTGTGCCTCCTTACAGAAAACTCAGTCCGTTGTGCCCTGTGCTTCCTGTTGTAGTGCTCTGCTGTGTCCCTACTGTCCCAAAGGCAAAGAAAACAGGGAAACTTGGTAAAGCCTACGTGGAGACCCATCAGGAATGCCACCATTTTGAAGTATCCGATAACCTTCCAGCCATATTCATCATACTTCAAAGCTTCTATCAAGGTCTTGACGCTGTTGTATTTCTCTTGAGATGCACTGAATGAGCTAGGGGAAGAAACGGATACTTATTCCCGTTATGGAGTAGCACAGCTTTGAGGCAGCTAGAACTAAAATGAAGTGGTGAGTAGAGAGCCCCTTTATATATATACATATTACTATAGAAAGTTATAGAAAATTCTTAAAGGTTCTTGAAAATTCTCGTAAGTTCTGCAACGTTCTAGAAAATTTTTGTAACTTCTACAGCATTCTAGGACCTTCTTGAAAAATTCTTGTAAGTTCGAGAAAATTCTCTATCAGCTACTCAGCACTGAATCTACCTGGAATGTTCTGGGAAATGGGTAAAATTGAAAACTTCATTATCCAGATCACAAAAGCAAAGTTTGAAGAGAAAAATAGGTCTTTTACATTTACTTTAGGCCTAAGGAATTGGGAAATAATACTTTCTGCTCAGGAGCAAAAAAGTGTAAAAATTTTGTTACATAGTGTTATATATATACACTGAAAAACCAAAACAAATTATAGTTTGTTAAGTTTTGTATAATCTGATTAATCTGTAAAAATGAAAGTTTGTTAAGTTTTCTATAAACCAAGTAGTTTGTTAAGTTTTCTATAAACCAAGTAGTTTGTTAAGTTTTCTATAAACCAAGTAACAAGTGAAAGTCATATTTCTATATTTCCTTTATGAATTTTACATCTACCTCGATTTTCTAAAGTTTGATTTGTTTTTGAATTTCGCGCAAAGCTACTCGAGGGCTATCTACGCTAGTCGTCCCTAATTTAGCAGTGTATGTTTTGTTTGTTTGCTTTTGAATGTCGCACAAAGCTACTCGAGGGCTATCGGTGCTAGCCGTCCCTAATGTAGCAGTGTAAGACTAGAGGGAAGACAGCTAGTCATCACCACCCACCGCCAACTCTTGGGCTACTATTTTACCAAGGAATAGTGAGATGTTAGGCGTCACATTATAACGCCCTCACATCTGAAAGGGCGAGCATGTTTGGTGCAACCGGGATTCAAACCCGCGTCCATCAGATTTCGAGTCGAACGCCTTAACCCACCTGACCATGCTGGGCCTTTTCTATAGTCATGGAGTTTCCAATATGTTTATCGGAAACAACCTTTGATGGTCTAGGTTAAAGGAAATCACGAAATTAAAGGAAAACTTGGATGAAGCTGTTGTAGAAAGTGGTATCGATAAAAGTATTCACTGTAAATATTTACGATGTTCTTTACGTTCACGACAGGTTAGTCTTTTATGTTATATTAGAATATGAAGAATGAAAAAAACATGTTTTCTTCATTCTTTATAAAGTCGCCCAGTGGTACAACGGTATGTCTACTGACTAATCGCGCTAGAAATCAAGCACAGATAGTTAACTGTTTTGCTTTGTGCTTGATTCCAAATAAAGAGTTTTTCTATTTAAAGTTCTGAAATACTCTAAATTAGGCTCAAAATTGCTGTATATAAACATACTTTATCCAATTGGTAAGTTTATTACGTCACTTGAAGGTCAAAGGCTGTAACCTCAAATATTCTTCTTTGGCCAGTTTTATCGATGTTCAAAAGTCTTTAACTCTATGTTACAATATATTTGTCATAGCATTCCTGGTCTCGCTCGTTATGTTCTTCGTTTTTTTCCATAACTAAATTGTCAAAGCAAAAATCAATAATTGTGTTTCTTATTCTCTGTCTCTCTACTGAGAGTCCCTTTCTCTTCGTCATATTTGTGAATGAATTAATTTTCTCCAACTCTCTGTTATTTAATTTGCTGATGATATAGAGACCTGATGATCCTTTTGTTAGCCTATGATAGCCGTAGTCTTCCCTCAACAAGTTTTCGCATTGGTTCTGTCGTTAGAAATTACTTTTGTTGTTATTTACCCACAGAAACAACGAAACTGGCGACAATAATGGCTAAATCCAAGCTGATGAACCAACGTTATTCTATTCTTACCTGGAGGTAAGAATAAGTAATATTTATCAAATAAATTCCTGTTCCTCCTTTTCATGTATTTTATCGTAAACGGAGAGAAAGATAGAGAGAAAGAAAAAACACAATAAAAGCGGATAGAAAAATAAGACCATAATCTAGAAGAAGAGAATTCAGAGACATCACATTTGAACAGCAAAGTTCAAGCGTCGCAGATATTCTGAGCAAAACTGAAACCCAAAGTATGTTGTTGTCAAAGAGAGTAATTATCTTTTATTTATGGCAAGTGTTCGATTCAACCACAACTGTAGAACATCTACATTTTATCCTACTTTTGGTTTAACTGAGCCCTTGTTTAGAGTAACATATGAGATGAACATTATGCAAAGAGCCTCATGATTACGACAGATGTTGGTCTGTCAGTAGAGGATGCGCTCACTAGTTTTAGGCTTCTACCACATACACTAGCCCAGTAATAATTAGTTATACACGTGTGTGAATGACAGAAACTGGTATTTGAATCTCACGACTAAAGAGAGAGGAGGTAAGGACGACCACGGCAGTAGCATTATGGGTTTATTTATAGGATTTTCTGTTAAATTATATTTCCCCAGCCAGGATTATAGGAGGCGCGAGTTGGAGAATATCTGAGGAAGAGTTTTCTAATTTTGTAACGCATTCTTATAGGTACAAAGTTTAGAGTTTGAATGAAGAATGGTGTTTGTTTGTTTATTCACTGGGAAAACATAGTTTTCGTTTTACTTAACTAATTCCATGATTCGTATTGTTTTAGCAGAGAAACAGATGTGACGATCACTTTTAAATAAGACAGTTGGCGTTTTTGTTTATCTTCTGGTTGCTCTTATGCACGTGTTTAGACCAAGTAACTAAAGAGTCGAATAGAGTGCCAACGAATTTGTGAACGTTATTTACAAGCTATAAAAACTTAAAGGATATCTTCTGACCTTATTATTGTGGATTTTAGTTAGAAGACAGATGTAAAGGATAGCTTGTGATCGTAGAAGTTTTTATTTTCAACTCAGATAACACTGTTGTTTTCAACGTAACAGCAATTTACTTTCTTTTTGTCATGTGATCGTATTGTCCGTGAACGGGAATGCTAAATGTTGAGTTGTTTGTTTGTTTTTGAATTCCGCGCAAAGCTACACAAGGACTATCTGCGCTAACCGTCCATAATTTAGCAGTGTAAGACTAGAGGGAAGACAGCTAGTCATCACCACCCGCCACCAACTCTTAGGCTATTTTTTTACAAACGAAAAATGGGATTGACCATCACATATAACGCCCTCGCGGTCGAAAGGCCGAGCGTGTTTAGTGTGACGGGGATTCAAACTCGCAGCCCTATGATTACGAGTCGAGTGCTATAACCACTTGGCCATACCGGACCACTAGCGGTTTGTTTCTCTTCAGTACTAGAGCAATCTACAACACTCGCACTTTGCTATTGGTCTAAAAATAACGTGTAGCCAGTAGCTGTAAACATTTTAAGCAAAAAAAAGTGACCTAATTTCAATGAAAATAATTCAGTTGGGTAAATGCACATACGATGTTTGTGTAAAATCTGTACGTGGTAGAGAAAATGGATATTATTTTTGATTCAGTGTACAGAAATTACCATTAAACGTGTAAAAGTTTTAATACAATCAAACCTAAGCCGCCATCATGTCCACATTAGTTTCATGTTCATCCAATCTGTGCAGATCCGAAATGGTTATACGGTTCTTGTTTTAAAAACTCATTTCTAACACCTCTGTATTACAGGTAGTTTCTGTTATCTGCAGAGCATAAACTGGCATTGTTACTATAGATATTCTGCTTTTTTATTACACAATATCAAATCTTCGTATTAATTAACAACCTAACAATGTAGGTATCCTTTGTTGTGATGATGAACAATGTCAACTCTTGTTAGTCACCTAAGAAATAAATAATAATAGGTATCATTGATGTGTTATTGAACAATATAAAATCTTGTAAGTAAAACCATGAGATAAATAATGCGGAAATCCTTTGTTGTGTTCGAATAATATTAAATCTCGTTAGTAATGCATCGTAGTAAATAATGAAGGTAACCCTTGGTTGTATTTTCGAACAATGTCAAAACTTCTAAGTGACCCAGAAGTTAAATAATGTTGTGATATTGAACAATGTCAAATCATTTTAGTAACTGTGGAAATAAATAATGTAGGTATCCTTTGTACTGATGTCCAACATTATTAAATATTGTCAGTAATCCAGGATATAAATTATGTTGGTATCCTTTGTTGTGTTGTTCAAAAATATTAAATATTCTTAGTAATCTAGGAGATAAATAATGTCGGTATCTTTTGTTGTGTTGTTCAACAGTATCAGACCCTGTTAGTAATCTGGCAGATAAATAATGTTGGTATTCTTTGTTGTGTTGTTCAACAGTATCAGATCTTATTAGTAATCTAGGAAAAAAAAAATGTTGGTATCCTTTGTTGTGTTGTTCAACAGTATCAGATCTTGTTAGTAATCTGGGAGATAAATAATGTGGTATCATTTGTTGTGTTGTCCAACAGTATCAGATTTTGTTAGTAATCTAGAGAAAATAATGTGGGTATCATTTGTTGCAGTTGTTCAACAGTATCAGATCTTGTTAGTAATCTAGAGATAAATAATGTGGGTATCCTTTGTTGTGTTGTTCAACAGTATCAGATCTTGTTAGTAATTTAGGAGATAAATAATGTTGGTATCCTTTGTTGTGTTGTTCAACAGTATCAGATCTTGTTAGTAATCTAGGAGATAAATAATGTGTGTATCCTTTGTTGTGTTGTTCAACAGTATCAGATCTTGTTAGTAATCTAAGAGATCAAATAATGTTGGTATCCTTTGTTGTGTTGTTGTTCAACAGTATGAGATCTTGTTAGTAATCTAGGAGATAAATAGTGTGTCGGTATCCTTTACGTGTTGTTCAACAGTATGAGATCTTATTAGTAATCTCAAGGAGATAAATAATGTTGGTATCCTTAGTTGTGTTGTTCAACAGTATCATATCTTGTTAGTGAAATCTAGAGATAAATATTGTGGCAGTATCAGATCCTGTTAGTTGTTGTGTTGTTCTACAGTATCAGATCTTGTTAGTAATCTGGGAGATAAATAATGTGGGTATCATTTGTTGTGTGTTGTTCAACAGTATCAGATTTTGGTTAGTAATCTAGAGAAAATATAACAATACGTAACTGAAGAATTTAAAGTACTGATCAAGATCGTTAGTTGAACTATCTAACAGCCCTACAATGTACATAACCACGTGACACCCTTCAAACACTCTTGTCTGGTGTCGGTTTCCACACAGTTCAAGTCTGACCTTTGTAATTTTAAAGCATGTGTTTCCATATTGTTTACGTGGGACTTGGTATTAGTGGTTTAACGTTAGATCGTGTCTGAAAGTTCTGGTATTGTAAATAGCTGCGATCAGGAAGTCAATCATTTATAATATTATTGGTAGGATAAATATTTGCTATATTAAAATTACTGTCTCATTCAAATAATATCTATGATTTGTGGAATACCAAAGAAGTTACGTATTCCACACTTTTAATGTTAGATAAAATTGTCTAAATTGTAAGACGGACCATAAATAATGACACAGAGGGTTACAATGATATATCTATCTTTACTGTTATATTTATGTGATAATTATGTGAGATAATACAGATCAAACGTTGTATAATGGGCATAACAGTTTATTTGGATTGTTAACATACTAGATTAATAAAAATATGAAAGAGAAGGTGAGTATTATCTTTTATCATAAAAACTTTGAATATATTGAAATAGAATTTCTTGGTTGTTTGTCCATTTTCCTTAGGGTGATCGAAATTATTGTTGTTTTTGTCGCATTTTGTGTATATATATCTAATATATTTGTTTTATTTATGCTGTCATATGAGTAAATGTTTAAATATTCCATACTGTGTGGCACTTTATAAGTTTTGGTTTGTATATTGAAGGTCAGTTTTAAACTGTAAAATAAAGTACATGGTTAATATACTTTTCAAACGTTTTGTATAATATCTAACATAAAGGAAACTTTGATTTGTAAAGTGAATATTTATTAGTGTTTATTATTATAAAATCAGATTAGTGTTTAATTATAGTATTGTTGAGACATGTATTGTAAGAGTCATGGCTGCCTAGAAACATGCTCTATACTTTGCGGTAGAATTATTTAATTAATAATTAAATAACAAATTAATTAGTATTCACCGTCCATTTTTAGGATTAAGTAATTAATTGATGTTAAGCGACATTAAAGACATTATTTATAAATGATTTAATAAATTAATCTCAAGCATTGTTTTAAGGATGATTTAATTAATTATTGACATGATGATTCAAGTGCTATGTAAGTCATAGGCAGCCTAGAAACACGTTCTTAACTTTGTGGTGTTACTATGTAATGATCCATTATAGCTGCGTTTCTGGTATCGAACTACAATTTGAGCCCCTATAACTTTAGTTGCGCTCTCTAGTGACACCTACTGTTGGAATTATAACGTCTTCATATATGATGACATCACCCTTCCCTGAGACAGCCACTCAGCGTGAAGTGCAGGGCTAACTATTGAGGTGCACGTGAGAGATAAATCTGAGTTCTTAGCAGGTTGCACGAAGCCAGGGCTTGTTTCAAATGAATATCATCTGATGTCTAAACAACGTATACTATTGTTTTGCTTACCCTGTATGTATTACCATCACCGTAAAAAAGAATAGAAAGGTGCACATCTCCATCATTTTGTAAATGAGCCGATGTATATGTAGATGTACTTCTACAGAAAGTTTTCTGTTTCTTTCATAAATAAAACAAAAATTAAGGGTTAGAAATACTTTTATTCCACTTTTGAAATTCGTAAGTCATGCCTGTGTTGTAGCCTACGGAGTCATAATTCTTCTCACAATTCATGGCATACGAATGTTTTACTGACGTCCAAGAGTAAAAACTGTAACATTAAGTATCCTTATGTGACGTTATTTTAGTGTCTATATCTGACTGACAGATAATACTCTACATTGGTGCAAGTGGTTAAAACAGGTAACCTTCTAGTTGGCCTTCGGCCCAATTGGGGTAGTTACAGAATTTCCTAATAAAACTAATTTCTCCAGCTCTTTCAGAATTAAATACTATGGAAAACATCTATGTTCGTTATATAAATCTGCATGACTGCATACTTTAGAATTACATCAAGGTAAAGTTGCATCATTTCATAATCAGTCTTATCATATTTATCATTATATTTATGCGCATTTTCATCCCAATGCTAAAAGGTTTAATTTTGACCTAACCTTTAACTGTTGCATGCGATACCACATGAACTAGATCACTGATCATTACAAGTTCTACCACATGAACTGTTTCGTGTCTTAGAAGTTTCCTTATGTTTTAAGTTATTTCTGGGTTGAATCGTTCATAAATCATTCTTGTTTGTACATACAAGTGCTCATGAACCCACATTAGTTCACTCATTGTTAAGTTTAATTTGATTTATGTTGTGTTTTGCAGGCCATTCTATAAGAGTATGAAAAAGAGCACAAACAAAATTTTTTGGCCTGGTTTGGTTTGAATTTTGAGCAAAGCTGTACAAGGGCTGTATGCGATAACTGTCACACATTTAGTAGTGTAAGACTAGAGGAAAAGCAGCAAGTCATCACCACCCACCGCCAACTCTAAGGCTATTCTTTTACAATGAATAGGGGAATTGACCGTCACATTATAGTGCCCCCCGCGGCTGAAAAAGTAAGTATGTTTGGTGTGACGAGGATTCGAACCCACGACCCTCTGATTACGTGTCGTGTGCCTTAACCACCTGGCAATGCTGGGCCCGGCATTTTATATTCAACTTCATTAAAGGGCCTTTCTCATAGTATTGACTCTATTTATTTTAAGAATAATATAATATGAAATTTATGTCTTGGTTGCCTTATTTTATAAATTATTGATTTAGTGAAAGGAAACCACTTATGAAACTTAAAATTGTGATATTAGCGCAATTTTTATGTCATGAAATGTGTTACGTAAAATAAAAACAATTGTTCGAAGGGAGCCGTCAAGAATTTTTCAGTATTTTTATTCTTCACGCAGGATACCTTTTTTTGAATATGCGGCATAGCTACGTGGGGTAAGGCGTGCAACTCGTATTCTGAGGGTCGTGGGTTCGAATCTCCCTTGCACCATACGTGCTCACCTTTTCAGACATAGGGTCGTTATAAAGTTACGGTCGTTGGTAAAACAGTAGCCCAAGAATTGGTGGTTGGTGGTGATGACTAGCTGCCTTTCCTCTAGTCCAGTGGTTCCCAACCTTTTTTATACCCCGCACCTCTAAAATATTTTAATATGTTCTCGCACCTCTCACAGTAATTACTTATTTAAGAATAAAGGTGAAGGTGGCCAAAACAAATGTATCTCGCACCCCCAAGGAGTGCGAGCACCCCTGGTTGGGAACCACTGCTCTAGTCTTAGGCTGCTAAATTAGGGACGGCTAGCGCAGATAGCTCTCAAGTAGCTTTGCCTGAAATTCATAAACAAACAAACAATGTATAATACATTTTGGATATAGTTATCTTTATAAATAGTTTAGCTTGTGATCAAAAGTTTATTATTATTATTTTTTGTTCAGTAAGGCCGACAAATGTAAAGATTTCCACCAAACGACGACAGTTTTCTGCAAATAAGGAGTACAATGTCGAATGTCAGACAACAGGTTCTAAGCCTCCTGCACGTATCACGTGGTGGAAAGGCAGCACACATTTAACAACAGCAACAGAAATGATTCCCGTGCATGGCAACACCACTTTAAGCATATTGACGTTTATGCCGTCTCGATGGGATAATGGAAAGTACCTTCTTGCCGTGTGGATAATCCATTTGTTCGTGACAGTGCCTTGAAGACGGTCTGACTCTAAACGTAACATGTGTTCGTTTACAAAAAAAAAAAATTGAATGTTTTACCTCGTCCTCCAAGTCTTTTGAAATAAGTACAAGTACTGTAAAACTTGAAAATAATTACTGTACTTCATGTTCAGTGTGCGTGTGTGATGATACTTATTAGAACATTCTGACTAGTACAACTTTGATTAATTCATATTGTTTCTAATAACACCAATATTTTACAGAATTGTGGCAGTGATATCTGTTCCTACAAAATTACAACAGTGACATCGTTTCCTAAAAGTTTAGCAGTGCCATCTAGTGCTACAAACTCTACTAATGGGACCAGTTTCGATGGAAGTGTAGCAGTGGCACTGGTTCCTCTACAAAGTAGCAGTATCTGTTCATACAGAACAGTAGCGGTAGTATGAATTCCTATAGAACAGTTGCAATAGCATCAGTTTCTACAGAACTGAAGCAGTTCTATCAGTTCCTACAGAAATGCTATAGTGACATCTGTTCCTACAGAACGACAATAATGGTATCAATTCCTACAAAACTGTATTAGTGACATACAACCTCCTTCAGAACTGTAGCAGTAGTATTTATTCTATTATAACTGTAACATTGTTATCCGATTGCATACATACGCGGAGGGGAATTTAAGAGGGATCGGCCGAACACTCCATTTTTGTGATGTGTAAAAAATTATGCTTATATAGTTATAGCTCAAATTTCTTTTGAGAAAGCATTAGTATTTTTTGGGCTTTAAACTGTCACCTGCAATGACTTCTGTTGAGAGTTCGTTGAAACCATGTTGTTATTGTCAGGTTTTAT
The DNA here is from genome assembly GCF_004210375.1 of Tachypleus tridentatus. NCBI lineage: Eukaryota > Metazoa > Arthropoda > Merostomata > Xiphosura > Limulidae > Tachypleus > Tachypleus tridentatus. The sequence continues at coordinate 52,760,110 of NC_134829.1, read as the reverse complement.
AATCTGGATTATTAATAACCTGTGACTTGTTAGCGATAGATTTCCATAATAAAGGAACAACACACAGTTCACTTGTTTTAAAATAATATATTCAAACAAGTAATATGTATATACAAACGTTCGTTACACTGTTGGTTATCACAGTCTATCCATAGCTTAAAATAATTGTCTGTTTTTGTAAAAGTTCACACAGATGGGTTCAATAGCTTTAGAAGATAAATGACAATATGAATTATTCTTCTCTGCTCTGTTATTACAATACAGTCTCTGAAAATGTCGCTTAAACTCGCCATCATGCGCTAGGTATTGTTAAACTTACAATCACGAAATCTAGATCAAAATGATATTCTTTTGACGCGTATTTACACGCTAGTAAAAGTCTAGAATATTCCATGTAATACTAGATATCTCGATGCAAAAATACTCAATTAAAACAACAAATTTCAAAAACGTTTTGGTAACATGCCAAAACAATATAACAATGGAATGTACACACTACACAACGTATGATTCGTAAACAATTACGTAAAGAAACTTTCCATAAACTCTCACTTCAAGAAAACAATAAATATCACACCCACGCTATATAAACTATCCAAATAGTAACATTTCCATTAAACATTTGGCCGAAAGACCATCTCTTATCTACAGGGAGGAGAGGTCTGATTGAATCAGACAAGATGCAATAAACTTCGACTGAAACAGTCGTGTACATCTAATACAGGTCTGTAATGTTGAGAACAGTCTAGCAGCCTTATCACGGAAATAAAACTATAAACTGACAGTGGATTTCAGATTTAAGCATTTTTGTAGGTTTTATTTTCGTACAAGAAAGGAGCTGAGAATTGTACTGATCTTAAATCCACTTAAAAATTATCCGCTAAACAAGTAAATGTCTGGCTACACAATATACGATATATAAGATAGACCTTCGACACTTCTTAATGAACAGAATAAAGACCCTACATGGAATTGATTGCAGCTATATACGAATGTTTCTTGTCATCAAAAGAAAAGGACTGAAACGTTACGACCATGGTACAGTAATATGTAGCTTTGCCGCTTTTATAGCCTTTGACATGCAATTAAAAAGGCTACTTTTTGTGCCATACATATGTCTGGTGTTCAAAAATACAAAGTTTGTGTTCAATTAGTGAATACTTGCACATTATAATTCATTTATATATATATATGAGTACAAGAACAATCTTTACTACTTACTTTTTATATCATATAACGTACAATGTTATGTTAAAGCTATATACTGGTCACCTTTTAAAAATTGTTATATATATTTTTTCAGACACTGCTAGTGATACAACCCAGTCACCATCTCAGTCATTTTCCGGTGCTGGCGATGACTGAGAGACTTGTGAGATTGACACTATTGAGCTGTATTCTTTTGATAAGGACACTGATGATATGTAAACTGGTCTAATTGAGCTCTAAATTTATTGTAGCACTGACAACTGTGTTCTTCTTGTTATCAACACACTTCACTACAGTAGTCACAGATCCATATTTAGATTTGTCATGGCCAATAAATCATTTAACAACTGAATAAGAGTTAGTGAATACTTTAAGCAAACATTAGTTTATTATAAACTTGTTTATCATCACGTTTTTATGCAGGCTGTAGATGCTTTGTACCATTCCATTGAACATTCGTCAGCCAATAAAACATATTATTAGCAACAGTGCCCTTCAGTCACATATAACTCAGAATAAATATATGTTCATCAAATTGTTCGTACCATTTGCTTTTTAGCAAAATAATCCTTGACATTTCTTAGTAATACCGAGAAGTAAATTCTTCCAAACGTGCTGGTAACATTCTGGCTTTGCTGAATCTTTACGCTGAAAATGGTGACATCCTGAGAGCTCATTTGAACCATCCCAAGGCAAAATATGCTGCATATTTATCTATCTTTTCACAAAAGGACATCAGTACTGTCATAGAATATTATGTAAAAATTATTGATAAAGTATAAAAGCTAGATTATACTCTGTTCTTTCTGATGAAATGAAGATTTACCAATATGTCTCCGTTTTATGGTTAGCACATGTGATATTAGGGAAGAATATATTGGATTTGTTAAGCTACAGGAGCTCGGATCATCAAATATTGTAATGATGTTGAGTTATCTCTAAATGAATTGCTACGTCAAAGATAAGATAAAGTATCCATCATTACTGGCGAAAGAACCGATGTCCAAAAACAAATTCTAGAAATGCTAAGCCTTGTTAACATATTGCATGCTTCACCCACTTAATTTTAGTATTATAATTTCATGATCGCTTCGACCAATTCAAAATTGAATCAGTAAAATTAAAGGAATAACTATTTAGATTAAATCCTCACCTAATCGTTTAGAATATTAAAGGCATTCTATCAAAAGTGTATCCAACAAGGAGCAACTTCACTACTCAATGTGTGCATTACACGCTGGGTTGAGAATGTTGAAGGTTGGGAAGGGTTCTGTTTATGTCATACATTGTTACTTCACATGTGTGAGGTTATATGTATGGAAATAATCATTTTGAAAGTAAAGAATTGCTGAAAATAAGCCATAGCTTATCTAAAAATACTAGAATCCTTTAAATTAATTTTTCTTTAACAGCTTTAAAGTGTTTCATTTACTATTTTGCCTCCCAGTGGCTAAAGGGTATGTCTGGTGGACTGGACTTACAACGCTAAATTCTGGTTTCGATACCCGTGATGGGCAGAGCACAGATAGTCCATTGTGTAGCTTTGTGCTAAATTCAAAACAACAATAACAAGGACAATTTACTATTTAAAAAAAAAGCGTTTGTAAATTTCAAGGTCTGACAAAGACATCGATTCTGATGTTTCTCTAATAGAACAATGCTATAAAGAACTGATTTTACTAGGAGTAATCTTCGAAGGTTATTGACATCGTATCTTCAAGCTAATATTACTAATAATATAAATAAATCTAATATTAATGTTAGTACAGCTAATGAATTAGCCAACGACAAGCCAAAACAACAAATGCAGAATACACTTCTGTAGAGGATTACTTTAAGAAAAATACTGAATACAGTTCTGTAGAGGATTACTTTAAGAAAAATACTGAATACGGTTCTGTAGAGGATTACTTTAAAAAATACAGAATACAGTTCTGTAGAGGATTAGTTTAAAAAATACAGAATACGGTTCTGTAGAGGATTACTTTAAGAAAATAGCAAACATTACTTTCTTGACCACGTCACACACACCAAACAAGCTCGCCCTTGTGGGGTGTTATGATGTGACGGTCAATCCCACTATTCGTTGGAAAAGAGTAGCCCAACAGTTGGCGGTGGGTGGTGATAGCTAGCTGCCTTCTATCTAGTCTTACACCGCTAAATTAGGGATGGCTACCGCAGATAGCCCTCGTGTAGCTTTGCGCGAAAATTCAAAAGTTGACCATGTTATCCACGATCTTTCCTCCAGATTTGATGAACATTTGAAGCTAGTAGCATGAATACAGTTGCATTGCCATCAAAACTCACACAGTTGTTTTCTATCTCTGATATCAGACAGGCTATAGATTTTTACAGAGAAGATCTGCCATATCATTATATTCCTTATGAAGAACTTCATCAATGGAAGAAGAAACATGTCGAGGACAGTCCTTAGGTACTTTCAAAGCCGTGTTTCACTGTACCAACTATCTTTTTTTACAGAAACACTTTGTAACACTGCCAGTAAGTTCAGGTTAATATGCACGTTTAACATCTGCTCTCCATCTGATGAATAATTATTTGAGGTATACACAAACCGTAGAAAGACTGAGTGCTCAAACTTTCATGTATAACCGTTATGACATTGGTATCAGTATTGAAACTGTAAGTTATTTATGGAAAACTACTAAAATAATATAATAGAATGAATTCTTTTAGGGTAGTTAACTTGATAACCAATTATTAAATAATTAACATAATATTATTGTATAAACTAGTAATATAGTTTTACAATTAATAACTATTCTGTATGTAAACAGTACAGAACTTTACTGTAATAAAACATACATTGTTGTGCAAACTTAATTCTAGCTCCACATGCAGTGCTACAATAGAATAATGATTTACTTTTAATTTTCATTGTATATTTACGTTTTGTCAATATTTCATGCAAAATTAGTTCTAGATTTAATATCATAGCACCTGTTTTTTTACACATTTTCGAGTGACATGTTTCCAGATCACTGTAGCATTAGCATTGTGTTGGTTTTTGATCTAACAAATTAGAACCTTCCTTTCTGAATAGGCCCGGCATGGCCGAGTGCGATAAGGCATGCGCTCGGAATCTGAGGGTCGCGGGTTCGCATCCGAGTCGCGCTAAACATGCCCACCCTCCCAGCCGTGTGGGGCGTTATAATGTGACGGTCAATCCCACTTTTCGTTGGTAAAAGAGTAGCCCAAGAGTTGGCGGTGGGTGGTGATGACTAGCTGCCTTCCCTCTAGTCTTACACTACTAAATTAGGGACGGCTAGCACAGATAGCCCTCGAGTAGCTTTGTGCGAATTTCAAAACAATCCTTTCTGAAATATTCTGTGTACAGGTCTTCGATTCCTAATGAACTGTGGCAGTAGTGTATTGTTTATTAGTTCCATATAAAAGTGGTAGAAGTACACAAATCAATACATTGGTATGCTTATTAGAATTATGACGTTGTATTTACTGAGGCAAAGTATTAATTACCGATTTAAAGTCACGAGTCATATATTAAAATGTCTTTTCTTCAGAACATTTCCTAGAAGAAAATAATTACAAAAGCTCAACTCATTAACATTTAATTGTAAAGGTACGTAGTAAAGTAACTATTCAAATCAAGACATTCAAAATTATCACAAAAAAAGCACTTTGACAAAAGATAGAGGTATGGGTGTTTGTTGGAAATGACAAACGAATCAAATTAATTTTAACATCTAAACAAAGAGTGACACACACATATATAAGACGGATAAAAAAACAACAAATGAGTTAGGAATTAGGAAGGATAAAACTTATTTCTAAAGAGAAATGGGCCGTATACAGCTATGAGGATGTGCTACTTGCGTCTGAAACAAATTAATTATAATATAGTAAAAGTAAGCGAACTTAATTAAATCCATATTTAAACTGTCACTCACTGTCTGAAAGTGTTTGTGGCAAGATTGTCGTAGCTAATGAAACAATGAAAAAACAAAGAAAATGAACAAAGAACGATATTATGGGATTAATAGGCTTAGAAACTATCTACTAAGTTTGGTATTTAAGCTCTGGGATGAACCAGAATTTTATATGAACAAAAGTATAACAAATAAAACAGTTCAACAACACTTAAGAACACAGGGGCTTGAACCACTCCCTGTGTACTTCACTACTTATGCCCCAAAAGTGCTATTTTTCTTACTCAGAAAAATTGTGTGCAACTGAAGGAAAGGCCTAATCCGCACCTTGCTTTTGCACTGGATTATTATGGTAAAGAGATATGAACTTTAAAATCAATTACAAACGGAGATTTCCATATTTTACGGTGAAAAATAACTACAATATGGTACTAATAATTATTTAAAATACACCATTTAGTTTTATATTTTTAATAAGTGTGTTTAATAAAAGTTGTCTCCATGATACCTCGAAAAGTTCTGTTTTGTTGTTGTTTTTAATGAGACCCTAAGCTTTTAATGCAGTGTGATAATCGTAAGAATATCAACATCTAATAGGATGTTTTAAATTTCAGAAAATCATAAATGTGGATTTATAATATGTTGTTAAAAAATAATATACTGGTGCTTATTAAGTAATGAACTTCTAAACTGATTCTAATTAAAGTATCATTCAACTTTTATTCTTAATAAAATTTGATACGGATGTAGGTGATAATAACTACATTGTTTAAACTAAGAATTATAAATAGAACAATTGTTATAGTAGTATATATTGTTGTTGTTGTTTTGAATTAAGCATAAACCAACACAATGGGCTATCTGTGCTCTGCCCACAGATAGTGTTTATTTCTGTCATTCATGCCAGTTATGCCCTGTATAGTTGTCCTACGTTAGTATATTTATAAAGTCAAATGTAAGAGCAGGCTTGAAAAATATTGCGCTTAAAAAATTCGTTAGAACGTGCTTTTCTTGTTTACGTAGATGCTCCAGTGGTTACCTTATCTATGGAAGGCGATCATAAAAATCACGTTGTATACGAATCAGATGACGTATTTTGAACTGTTTTTTTTCAAGCCAATCCCAGAGTCACTACAGTCCAGTGGTACTTCCAGGGTGAAGAAATTTCTGGCGATCCGGGAATGGGAATCGTCATTAGTAATCAGACTCTCCTACTGTTTGACATCAAAAGAAAGGAGAGGGTTGTATGGTTGTGATGCTACAAACATGGAGGGACGTGGACGAAGCTTTGACATCGAGTTGAAAATAAAATGTAATGTTTTATGTTTATATATTCTTATTTAGCACTAAGCCTAAGATATATTAACAATCTTATTAAACAGTTTAAATGTGTTAGTTGCCACTTTTCTTCCTAAGAATTCTTGCTTATGAATACGCACAAGCTGTACGTATTCCTAACAGGTTGTGACTACTTTACAATAAATATTGTAAAATATGATTGTGAAATTCCTTGAACGTTTTTTCAACCATAGTGTTATTTCAAACAATTAAAACTTTAAAGTACATGGCAAAAATCCATTTAATTTAATAGTACATTTTTATTTAAGAATTATTATTTTTCTTTCAATGTTAGTATTAGTTTAATAACAGAAAAAAAGACAAAGTTAGGGACTTCAATTTTTCATTCTAAGACGTGTTTAAACCGTCATCAATGATTACCTTGCATATTAATTGTTCGATTTATCGTCAAGTTCCTGTTGTTATACTGTAAATAAACATTTAAAGTGTTCTTCTCCTGAATGTAAATCGATACCCAACATTAAGTAGAAATACTATATTTTTATCTCCCTAATTTACTTGGTAAAATATACATACCTGAGTTCTTTATTTTGTATCGGGTTTTGATTACTTTTTACTTCAATATGTAATAACATAAATTAATTTAGATATTCAATAATGCTGTGATATTTCGTCGAATTCATTAACCTGTATTACACAGCGGGCCAACTGTTTACTTACTGAAAATGTATTAAAGAGTTCTTTCCTTTTTCACCAGACGTAAAATTGAAAAGATAATCTATGACGTACGAGCCTAATGAACCTCTTGATTGACTGTAGTTTCGCCTATTTAAGGCTAATCGACACAGCTTCGGGTAGTAATACAAACAAAAGAAAATCGTGGAAAGGATTTCGGTTTAAAATTATTTCAACTCAAACGGAAGCTTGGGGGGCATATATAACCGGGGGCGTTCAGAAATATCTTTCTCTTCGCCCATATCGTGATTTGAATGTTCTGATGGGCATAATGTTAAAAGACAACTTGGGAAGAAATACCATTAGGCCTTTTCTAATGGTGAAGTGTAGAACTGTTTTACTTAAAGTGAATTAATTTAGGTATGCGGATAATGCTACGACATTTCGTCGAATTCATTATTCGATATTATACATCGGATCAACTGTTTAATGAATGTGTAGGTGTTAAAGGTTTCTTTTCTTTTGAGTTCTTTATCATTCATTCTAGGAAAGGACTACTAGCCACTATGATACATGTTTATGCACGCCAGTTGTCCCAAAAAATACCAATAATATTAAAGAAATATGAATAATTATGTGAAACATAACATATGATATAACACAAAGCAACTTGATTCACTTGTACGAATTCTAAAGTGCACGAAAGCAGATGATTTTTTTTACAAACCATAGGAGCTTTCGTATATCTATATTCATATACCCATATCATATATGGAGCTATAAAGAGATATAATGAGCTATCTTCAAGAATTAGTTAGCTTCTAATAGCCAAGTGTAACTAAATAAAACATTTAATAGTGATAAAGTTATCAGACATCCATCAACATACTAAATAGTTTACGAAACAAATGTAATATTTTGTTGTCAATGACTGGTTTGTTTTGTTTTGAATTTCGCGCAAAGCTACACGAGGGCTATCTGATCTAGCCGTCCTTAATTTTGCAGTGTAAGACTAGAGAGAAGGCAGCTAGTTATCACCACCCACCTCCAACTCTTGGGCTACTCTTTACCAACGAATAGTGGGATTGACTGTAGTAGAATTATAACGCCCCTATGGCTGAAAGGGCGAACATGTTTGGTGTGACGGGAATTCGAACCTGACGCTCTCGGATTACGAGTCGAGTGCCTTAACCACTTGACCATGTCGAGCCTATTATCAATGAAAACTCAGTCTGAATTTTGCTAACCCTAAATAACTTTCAATGATACTCCAACTGCTAGTTAAGTAAAGGAATTTCCAAATGCACCTGATTCATTTAGTTATATATTTCATAAGTAATAGAAGAATAATTTTAAAAATACAAGACGTGTCACAAAATTAGAGAAATTATTAATTAATTCTTAATGCCTTTAGAACATGATCAATAATTACAAAACAATATTTAACATATGCATATATTAATGACTCCAAATACAACAAAACCAAAAAACAATAGGCGGCGCAAATAAATGCAGAAAACAAATATCTAGTGCGAGTTACATTGTAGGAAGAAAGACCTTGAAGAAAATATATCACCATAACATAAGTACACGTGTAAGTTCTGGTATCTCAAATCTAAAACAACCTTTATCTATGTACAACCAGTTGTGAGAATGTTGTTGCTTTTAATGAAACAAAATTACAAAAATACAACGGATTACTACAGCCTTACTCTAAAGCTTACTTCACGAAGTTGGTAACGTGGTCCTCATAATGGTCCCATCGCTATATGAACAATATAATAAAGCCTATTATTAAACATACGAAACGGAATTTTTTTTCTAAATCCTGATTTAGAGAAAAGCAGAGATTACTCAGTTACAATATACATTTTGTTTGTCCATGTATGAGTCTCGAACAAAAGTTGAGTTTCGTAGTCGGTATATTTCATGGTTTGTGCTGTAGTTTCACTTGTCCGTATCTTACGTACGACCCATGTTATTTTCGGAAAGGTTGTTTTAAAAGAAAATAAAACATGCTCTTCCACGTTGTCTTTCTTGTACAAGTTATTATTAGCTTAAGTATTGTGTAAACACATGTAAATAAACGCACATATAAAATATATAATTAACTATAAAATGTGTACAACCTACAAATCAATGCAAAATAAGTCTGTTTGCACAACCACACATAGTTTAGTTTCACCCTGTAGCATTGTTTGCTCACTATAAGTTATAAATCATGTTACACTTTAAGACTAAAGTACCTACAGTTCTGAAAACAGTAATAAACGAAATAATACTAAACGCACACGTATATAGTAACAATATCTGACAACTGCCAGTAACTACACTGACAGGGGTTCTAACACCAGTAATAAATTAAAACATATTAAATACACACACATACACACAAACACATAGCAGTAATATTCAAACATGCCAGTTTAACAGTTTTAGCTGTAGGTTAAAGTTCAGATGACATTTCATTTAAAGGTGTGTGATAATAAATGTGTATAACAATGAAGCTTTGGGAGAAGAAATAGATTCGAATTACTTACCACGACCTAACTATTAGTTTTAAAACAGATGTTCTTTAGCCATACAGTAATAATGACAGTTATATGCATATAGCACAATCTGAAAAGAAACGATTTTCTTTTCAAGTATTTTATTAAAACCATGTAATATGTATATCCCACCTTTTACGCCGTTTGTTTATATGCCATGCAGACAAACCCGAATGTGCATTGGAACAGCAACAGACTTACCATGCTACAACTGGGAGATTGTCGAAGTGTTCTGTCATATCGCTGCTGACCCTCCAGAAGTTACTTTCACCTGGATGTTTAATAACTCGAAGCATCATAGAGAACTACTGTCATTTGTAAGTAGCGGAACACACAGCATTGCCAAAGTTAGAATAGAGAAGAAAGAAGATTTCGGTACTTTGACATGTAAAGCGAAAACCTCGTGGGTATACAGGAAGAACCTTGTCGTTACGTTCTGGTTCAAGTATAAGTATATCCGTCATCATGACACTTGTGTAACAGTAAGTATATCCGTCATCATGACACTTGTGTAACAGTAGTATATCCGTCATCATGACACTTGTGTAACAGTAAGTATATCCGTCATCATGACACTTGTGTAACAGTAAGTATATCGTCATCATGACACTTGTGTAACAGTAAGTATATCCGTCATCATGACACTTGTGTAACAGTAAGTATATCCGTCATCATGACACTTGTGTAACAGTAAGTATATCCGTCATCATGACACTTGTGTAACAGTAAGTATATCCGTTATCTTGTGTAGCATTGTTATTAAGGAACGACCGAATGTTGATTTATGTCACTGTTTCAAGAACGTTTGTTCACCCACCAACAAACCTTTCTCTGCCAATATTATGGGGTTTCTCAGACATGTGAAATAAAGATTTTGTTCTGAAGATTTAGTAATAAAAGAGTCTGTATGTATAAAATAAAACAATAATTATAATTTAGCGCATGTTACGGATAGTTACATAGATCAACTCAGTATATCGTGTTCTGTATATTTTTGCTTCATTCTAAATTTACATTTCTACTTATTATTCGATTCATTAGCTATAAAGATGAAAGTTTAGTCTTTATTAGCAAACTTTGTTTCATGTTTTGGCCGTGAGTTAAGCAAAACCGCATTCAAAATATGTAAAAGAAATGTTTCGTCATATCATCAACTGACACCTTTATATACAAAAAGAGCTAAAGTACTCAAATATAAACGTCAGGTCAGCGCTTGAGACTTAAAGGAATTTCAGCTAATACACAAACGTCTTAATCTATATTATTATAATAGTACTGTTTGTTGTATGTCTATGTATGAGAGTGTGGATGGATCTTCATAAAAATTGCTGTGGAGGTTCATTAGGTCCAAGCGGGGGGGAGATACAAAATTTGTGATTTGTAGATTTTTTATGGTCTTTTTTTTTTACAAATAGATATAAGAGAAACACCTTCTTATGTTCTAATTCATGTTTAAATTCGTTCAAGCTATGAAATAGCAATTATTACTGTGAAATACAAGGCGAGTTCACTATATTTTTAACATGCATTCAGAATGAATATAAAGAAGAATTTGGTAGAATATTTAACTAAACCTTATGTTATGCAGTATAGGAGTTCATCATATCATAGTACTTATATTCATGATTAGAGTACCGTCACATTAAGGATACATTTCACCTGAGCGAACGATATCCATTTAGTTTATGTATCGAAAAATAATGATGCTTCATGAATTTATAAGTCAGTGTTCTTCCAATCAATATAAATAACACCATAAATTAATAACAAGAAAGAAAAACGGAGAACATCGCTTACAAAAATGTATTACTAACATGTGTCACAAGAGTTACTTAACTAAGTAGAATTAATGTGTGCAGATAACATTACGAAAATCAAATCAAATGAGGCTTGGTAAACAACAGTTAATCATCAGATATTAGCGTACGGTTGACTTAAATTGAAACAACTCCTCGGTATAAGTAAATAATAATGTGTTATTAATGTTCATCCGAAAATCTGTCTTGTTAATTACTTTGACAAAATTGATAATAATTACAATTCACTTATGTAGTACAGTTCACACCATAACAGTCGTTGTTCATGAAAATTGATGGTATAAATAGGTCCTAGAGCATCAAAATCTTTTTTGATGTTTGGAAGACGGTCTTGTCATAGATATGACACTCATAGTATAATTTAAATAATATTATACTCTGTACAATTTTTAACACATGTACAAATATCCTTTCATTTTAACATAAATTACATATAAGTCAATCACCTTATTAGACAAATAAAACTATCTTAAATAGAGCCTAATATATAACTTAAATCTATGTCTTCTCGTCCTGTTTTCTTCAGAATACAATACAAAGACATCTTAAGCCTATTTTCGATCGATCTTCTGAATAATATAAACATTAGCTGGATCACCTCTTACTGTTGTTTTATCAAGAGAAAACAGCTTAAAAGATCTTAACCTATCCTTATCAGATAACCATTCCATCTCCTGAATTATCCAATAGTTCTCATTTGAACCCCTTTTAATAAGTGAATATCCTTTCTAAGATAGAAATACTAAACTATACCCAGTACTTACGTGAGACCTAACTTAGAGATTGGTACACGGAAATAATATAATTACCTCTTTCGACATTTATTTAATATGTCTATAAATAAGTCTAGAATTCTTGTAGTTTCAGTAGTAGCAACACATTATTGACAAGATGGCTTGACTGACATAGCTACTCTGCCACGACTCCAACATCCTCTTCTTCAGTCACGTTATTTCACACTCGACAAATCTTTAAAGATTTCTTACTCTACACATTGTTAGGTTCTTGATTACACAGCACATTGTAAAATTACTTCATTTAACTTTTCACATTAATAATCATATTGTTTAAAACGTATCCCCTTAATCCACACTTTGTTGCATGCATTCTTTACTAAAGCACTCAACATACCTAACATATTGTTTAAAACGTATCCCCTTAATCCCACACTTTGTTGCATGCATTCTTTACTAAACACTCAACATACCTAAGATATTGTTTAAAACGTATCCCTTAATCCACACTTTGTTGCATGCATTCTTTACTAAAGCACTCAACATACCTAACATATTGTTTAAAACGTATCCCCTTAATCCACACTTTGTTGCATGCATTCTTTACTAAAACACTCAACATACCTAACATATTGTTTAAAACGTATCCCCTTAATCCCAACTTGGTTGCATGCATTCTTTACTAAAGCACTCAACATACCTAACATATTGTTTAAAACGTATCCCCTTAATCCACACTTTGTTGCATGTATTCTTTACTAAAGCACTCAACATACCAAACATATTGTTTAAAACGTATCCCCTTAATCCACACTTTGTTGCATGCATTCCTTACTAAAGCACTCAACATACCTAACATATTGTTTAAAACGTATCCCTAATCCACACTTTGTTGCATGCATTCTTTACTAAAGCACTCAACATACCTAACATATTGTTTAAAAACGTATCCCCTTAATCCACACTTTGTTGCATGCATTCTTTACTAAAGCACTCAACATACCTAACATATTGTTTAAAACGTATCCCTTAATCCACACTTTGTTGCATGCATTCTTTACTAAAGCACTCAACATACCTAACATATTGTTTAAAACGTATCCCTTAATCCACACTTTGTTGCATGTATTCTTTACTAAAGCACTCAACATACCTAACATATTGTTTAAAACGTATCCCCTAATCCACACTTTGTTGCATGTATTCTTTTACTAAAGCACTCAACATACCTAACATATTGTTTAAAAACGTATCCTTTAATCCACACTTTGTTGCATGTATCTTTACTACTAAAGCACTCCCAACATACCTGCAACATATTGTTTAAAAACGTATCCCCCTTAATCCACACCTTGTTGCATGTATTCTTTACTAAAGCACTCAACATACCTAACATATTGTTTAAAACGTATCCCCTTAATCCACACTTTGTTGCATGCATTCTTTACTAAAACACTCAACATACCTAACATATTGTTTAAAACGTATCCCCTTCATCCACACTTTGTTGCATGCATTCTTTACTAAAGCACTCAACATACCTAACATATTGTTTAAAACGTATCCCCTTGATCCACACTTTGTTGCATGTATTCTTTACTAAAGCACTCAACATACCTAACATATTGTTTAAAACGTATCCCCTTAATCATCACTTTGTTGCATGCATTCTTTACTAAAGCACTCAACATACCTAACATATTGTTTAAAACGTATCCCCTTAATCCACACTTTGTTGCATGCATTCTTTACTAAAACACTCAACATACCTAACATATTGTTTAAAACGTATCCCCCCAATCCACACTTTGTTGCATGCATTCTTTACTAAAGCACTCAACATACCTAACATATTGTTTAAAACGTATTCCCTTAATCCACACTTTGTTGCATGCATTCTTTACTAAAGCACTCAACATACCTAACATATTGTTTAAAACGTATCCCTTAATCCACACTTTGTTGCATGCATTCTTTACTAAAGCACTCAACATACCTAACATATTGTTTAAAACGTATCCCCTTAATCCACACTTTGTTGCATGCATTCTTTACTAAAGCACTCAACATACCTAACATATTGTTTAAAACGTATCCCTTAATCCACACTTTGTTGCATGCATTCTTTACTAAAGCACTCAACATACCTAACATATTGTTTAAAACGTATCCCCTTAATCCACACTTTGTTGCATGCATTCTTTACTAAAGCACTCAACATACCTAAGATATTGTTTAAAACGTATCCCCTTAATCTACACTTTGTTGCATGCATTCTTTACTAAAGCACTCAACATACCTAACATATTGTTTAAAACGTATCCCCTTAATCCACACTTTGTTGCATGCATTCTTTACTAAAGCACTCAACATACCTAACATATTGTTTAAAACGTATCCCCTTAATCCACACTTTGTTGCATGCATTCTTTACTAAAGCACTCAACATACCTAACATATTGTTTAAAACGTATCCCCTTAATCCACACTTTGTTGCATGCATTCTTTACTAAAGCACTCAACATACCTAACATATTGTTGAACACATTCTTATCTATTGTCGTCTTATTCTACAAAGTGATAAGAAGGTTAGTAACTGATTGTACCATCTGTAAATTGATAACATTGAATTTTATCTTTTTCGATATGTTGGTTAATAAATTTATTATTTAATTTCTTATCTCGCTATAAATACATTTTTTTATCTAATTGATCATTATATACAAAAATTCTTTAATTTATGTTTACTGAATATTTTTTTTATTTCATACATTAGCATGTTTTATTGAATTTGGCCTTACATCGTAAAATGCATTCTTCATTGACCTTGTCGTATTGTTATAACACATTGAATGTACGTAAATCTTCACTGTGTACATAACATGGCTTGTCATATTGTTATAACACATTGAATGTACGTAAATCTTCACTGTGTACATAACATGGCTTGTCATATTGTTATAACACATTGAATGTACGTAAATCTTCACTGTGTACATAACATGGCTTGTCATATTGTTATAACACATTGAATGTAATGTAAATCTTCACTGTGTACATAACATGCCTTGTCATATTGTTATAACACATTGAATGTACGTAAATCTTCACTGTGTACATAACATGCCTTGTCATATTGTTATAACACATTGAATGTACGTAAATCTTCACTGTGTACATAACATGCCTTGTCATATTGTTATAACACATTGAATGTACGTAAATCTTCACTGTGTACATAACATGCCTTGTCATATTGTTATAACACATTGAATGTACGTAAATCTTTACTGTGTACATAACATGCCTTGTCATATTGTTATAACACATTGAATGTACGTAAATCTTTACTGTGTACATAACATGCCTTGTCATATTGTTATAACACATTGAATGTACGTAAATCTTTATTGTGTACATAACATGCCTTGTCATATTGTTATAACACATTGAATGTACGTAAATTTTCACTGTGTACATAACATGTTTAGACATTTCCTGGCTTGATGTACGTGATATTTTCAGGATTGGTTCGTACTTGACACTGTGCACCCATGGTCCTCGATACACACTGCTTTATCCAAACTATACAAAACTATTCAATTTTTACCTAAAATTTTATGTAAGTTTAATTTTAGCATTTAAACTGGAGAAAATAGCTTTATAAATATTCTAAACAGTCGGTAAGCTTATTTCTAGCGTCTTTATTAGGATAAATATTGTTCTTTTTATAGCTATTAATCATAAATAGGTTAAGTTCTAACTAATAAGTAAGTGAAATACATTACTCGTATGAAAGTAAGCTCCAATTAAGCTTCGTCGAAGCATGCAATATATATAGCTCTTTCTATAACTTCTGAGGTAGGAAAATGGATGCTTTTCTTTTACACAGATAACAATAAAGTTTCAACAAAGCTGCAACATAGAGCTTGTTTAGCACGTATTATATGCATTCCGTCATAACTATATATTTTACTCTGCCATCCAAGCTAGCAAAATTAGCTTTATTTTCGCATTCAAACGGAAAAAACTTGCGTCTTTGCATTCAAGGTATTATAGTGTTTTTTGTACATTAAGTTAATTCACTTTTTCAGTACTTAAAGTTTATTTTTACACAGAATATTTCCACATTTTGTAGTTGCATCTAATGCATATTACTTAGATTTTTTCATGTTTCACTTGCATTTGAATTATTTACGGAAAATTGCCAACAAACACCCATTATGTGTTATTTCTACGTTGTGTTTACGATATAAGCCTGTGTATTCCTTTTGTTAGGAATATTTAATACGCATAATAGGCACTGCGCTAATGCTTTTTCTGTTTAATATAATATCTGGCGTAATATTTCAAGGATTTACGGAAGAAATACGGCTTAGATCATTACTTTGTGAATGCTTTATAAGAAATCGAGAATACTCACAAGTTATCCGATCAGATGGAAACTAGCCACATCATTATAATCTTCTTATTTGAAGGTTACTCTGAAATTAGGGTGAAAGCATTTCATAACAAGCTGTTCTATCTCTGATGTGTTCGAATTTCTTAGTAATGTTTAATTTTCGAAGTTTGAAAACATGCGTAGATCAGTGGTGATAACACTATATAATATAAAGTTAGAACAGTTCATCTGACGGAGTAAACTTCAACTTGAATACATTTATTACATTCTATTACTGTGTAAAATATTGCCACAACTGTTTGAACTCCAGCACTATCAACGTAGTTCAAACTTTTTTTTAATTACTTTTGCATAATGTAATGTACATTTAGTTTCATTTTAGTAAGTTCTCTCGCTTTACAAACTCTCCGGATTACTAGATATTTGTAAACCGGATCTTGTATAAGAGAAGCAACACGATAGGACTATTTAATTAAATAGCGATATCATTGTGATCTAAGAATGTAAGCAGGAAAATCTTAAGAAAGTTTGTTTGTTTTTTTGAAATTCGTGCAAAGCTACACGAGGGCTATCTGCGCTAGCCGTCCCTAATTTAGCAGTGTAAGACTAAAGGTAAGGCAGCTAGTCATCACCACCCACCGCCAACTCTTGGGCTACTCTTTTACCAACAAATAGTGGGATTAACCGTTATATTATAACGCCACCACGGCTTAAAGGGTGAGCATGTTTAGTGTGAAGGGAATTCGAACCCGCGACTCTCAGATTAGGAGTCGAGCGCCTTAACCACCTGGTCATGCTGGGTCAATATTTTAAGGAGATACTCGGAAAGTATACATGAAGAATCAACATTTAAGAAAGTTTTAAAGCAAGAAAAACACTCAAAAGCGGAATAAAAAAGGATAAGTTTATGAAATACCAGTTAAAGTTCCAATAACGCTATGAAGTAAAAATGTCGTTTATTAAGTAAGACTGGTTTCTGTTAAAGTCGTATATATAAATATAATGTTTATTTTGTTAAACTTTATTAACTACGCTTTTAACAATCTAATCTAGGACATTGTGGATACTATAAGATATATATATATATATGATACAAAAATTCTGTATGATATAATAAAATAACAAAAACTCTATTTGAAATACTAATCTAGAAACATAGCCATAAAATGTTCCGAGAAATGCTCAGATAGCAAGTATCTGTAGTACATAAGCTTTCACTACGGATTTTCACTTTACAAATCCTTGTTGGGATATAAAGAACGAGATGTCTGAATACGAGGAAAATCGATCGATCTATGCGCCGGTGTTTCTTTATTTCAAACTTTTTTACGTGCCCCTGACACGGTATCTAACAGGCTTTGCTCTAGAAACAGTGTTAAATCATATTACTGTTTTATAATTTACACTTAATCACACTAAACAAAGCCATTGAACGTTGTTAAATATTTTGTTTGAATATATATATCATCCAGTTCTTTTCAGGGAGCTGCAGGGAAAATTAGAATTCGTTTGTTTTTTGCTGTGGTTAGTGAAACTAAAAGATACAAGATTTGCAGTCCTGATTTATAAATACCAAACGTTTTACGTGGAAACGTATATTTTAGAACAAATATAATGGAATAAGTTTGGAGAGTTGTTTATTTCACAAGTTTTAAAACTACGTGTTTGTTTCTTAACGTCCATCTGTGTGATGAACTTGGTGTAAATTGCATATGTTATTGTGTTTGAAGAAGTTACCCCGGTCCTCATTTTGATAAATTGCTGTAACTTTCTAGATAAAATTTATTGGGTTTATTTTTGGTTGTAGTAGACAAGGCTGGGCAAGCCTATATCTCTTACCAAACCGTATTTAATACATAACAATAAAACACAATGTAATCAAGAATGAAAAGTTTCTCGATACACGAAGTGTTTATAATAAAACAAAATCAACCTGTATATTACAATTCTCCAAATTTAGTCATGTTGCCACCTAACTTGCAGATCATATTTTGTAGGCACAACGAAAACCACAAAAAAGACAATAATTTTTTTAGAGAATAATGAGATATTCTGATCTGAATCGAAGTGCACTTGATCAGTAATGAAAATAATTCCATGTATAGTGTAACTGGTTACAGGAAGGTATGCATCTCTGAGGCTTACCTAAACCATCAGGTCATCCCTTAAGTAATGTCCGATTTTGGGTTCAAAAAAGAGAAAGGATTTCATATGCTTTTAATGTTATTTAATCAATAATGTATGTTCCATTATTATTAATTACTTCCTGTCAATTATTCACAAGCTTATGAATGCCACTTCTATAAAATTCTTGAGGTTTGGAGGAAAAGAATGTAGATAGGGTGGTTTTGACATCTTCATGTGTTCCAAGCCCTTTTCCATCAAGATAATTCTGCAAACTTCGGAACAGGTGATATTCAGATGGGACAAGGTCTGAAGAATAAGGAAGATGTTGAAGTTTTTCCCAGTCTAGTTCTTCAGTATCTACAGATACGATCCTTGCTGTATGGAGCCGTGCATTATCCTGGTGTAACACAACACCTTTATGATTAATCAAAGCAGGCCTGTTTTCTTTCAGTTCAACATTCAAGCGCTCTAACTGTTAACAACAGAAGTCTTATGTAATCGTTACTTTGAGTGGCAGCAACTCAAAGTGGATCACACAATCAATATCCCACCAAACACTTAACAAGACTTTCCTAGGGTGGAGGTCCATTTTGGGCTCTGCTTCAATCAGTTTACTTGCACTAAGCCAGTGTCTGTGGCGCTTAACATTTTTCATCTCCTCTCACTAACCTGCCCAAAAACGTTACGTTAACGAGAGTGCAGAGAAGTGCAAATGACCAATCTTGCTCTAAGGTTGGCTTCTATCAAATCATGGGGGACATTTCAAAGCTGTTGCAGATGACGGTGAACTGTTGAATGGGTTGAATTAAGCTTCTGTGCTAGTTCTTCAACTGTTACAGCACAATCTTCGTGAAGTTCAGCCAGCAGCAAGTCATCATTAAACTCAACAGAACCACCTGAATGTGGAGCATCACTTGAGCTTTAGTCACCTGATCTGAACTTCTGAAACCACTTGTGACATTTTCTTTCATTGAGATACTGCACCATAAATACCTTGAATGTTTTGTGTAGTTTCTAGTGCACTATTGCATTATATGCCTAATGTGCTCCTCAGACACATCCATCTTCATAAGGGTTTATTTAATTAATGATCTGAAAAAGTGGAGTTGGGTTAGTTTCTTTTATTTGTCTGAACATTTTTATACACGTCCTACTACATATTATAGTCATTAAATCCTTCTACAAAGACAGAAATGATGATACACTTTCTGTATTAAAATTTCGGACATTACTTTTGAGATGACCTTAAAGTTCTGGTAGCGAAAGACGTCCTAACTACCTTCGCGAAATTCATAGGCAAAGATACTAACGTTCTAAGCAAACCCAACCAACAAGAAGGAATACTATTTCAAGCAAAATATCTGGTTACTGAACCTGATCACCAACTTCGTTGCCAAACTCCTTGCGACAAACGTAAAGCTAATATTTAACGAAGTAAGGAGCCTGAAATAACAGATATAACCAAAAACATTCTGAAATACTTTTATATAATGAAAAGAAGATTAATGGTTTACTTGAGGTGGTCCAGGCCTTTAATGATTATTTTATACATTCAAATAGTTTTATTTTGCTTTGTTTCTTTCTTCTTTTTTTTACATTGACTTTTCCTTCATACCCGGCCCAAGTTCGAATTTCCGTCACACAAAACATGCCCGCCCTGTCAGCCGTGGGAGCGTCGTAATGTTACGGTCAATCCCACTATTTGTTGGTAAAAGAGTAACCCAAGAGTTGGCGGTGGATGATGATGACTAGCTGCCTTCCCTCTAGTCTTATAGTCTTACACTGCTAAATTAGGGACGGCTAGATCAGATAGCCCTCGTGTAGCTTTACGCGAAATTCAAAACAAACAAACAAACGTTCATACTCCACCCATTCAGTGGTGTTCCTTTCTAATTCTCATTCGTTGACAACGATTAATTAAGGCGGTCCAAACATTTCTCTGTCGTGAATTATTCATCAGTATCGTCAATTTTGAAAACAGTTACGGCAATCTTAACATCTATGTAAGCGTTTTTTTAATCACTAGGATTTAAACCTTATGAATTAATATTAAAAATTATTAGGCGAAACATTAAAATCGCTTTAGCGAGACAAATTATTTCTTTATAACAGTTCTTAAAATTAGGAATAGTAATAATAAAATTACTGATATAAAACGTATTAAAATTCTGAGGTAATAATAAACAAGAGAAATAAAAAATGAAAATATTATTGTCACTGACTTCAAAGCAGTAATGAAAACTTTATATTAATTAACAGTCAGAGCACCGAAGTAATCAATGTTAAACTTAATTTAAAGAAAGCACAAATAAACAATTTAAAAAAAAAAACACTTAACGAAACTAATCCGAATAACCAGGGACGTCTGCAAAAAAAGATTCTCAGAGATGATATGCGGGTTTGAAACTTCGTATGAGGAAGCCACTTAAGTAAATTACATTGGTATTCATCACGTGAAATTTTGGGTTTTACTGCGAGCATTAATCTCTTTTACTGGGTTCTTCCCCAAGCAATCGAATAACGATTTTCTAAGAGTTCACGTAATATTTTCTGTAGATATGTAACTAAGCAACGATATAAACGGTGTTTAGATAATAAGAATTATCCGAGCAAGTTTGTTTGTTTGTTTTCTTTTTGCAAAGCCACATCGGACTATCTGCTCAGCCCACCAAAGGGAATCGAACCCCTGATTTTAGCCTTGTAAATCCGGAGACATACCGCTGTACTAGCTGGGGGGCTTATCCGAGCAAACCATCACTAAACGGATAGAAGGGTTAGAGACTAAGTTAACTTTTAAAAATTACCTTGAAAATATTTGTGAAGAACAAAATCAACCTAAAAATTCTTTTTATTCTAATGTATTTTCAGAATTAAATATCTTAAAATTCGCGATGAAAAACGTACACTTAGCAATAAGAATCTAGTTTGTTGTCAAATGACCAAGAGGTTTTGAACAGCAGTTGGAAGTAATTTCATTGTTACATGACCAGGAGGTTTACAACAGCAATTGGTTTGTTTGTTTTGGAATTTCGTGGGAAGCTACTCGAGGGCTATCTGCGGTAGCCGTTCCTAATTTAGCAGTGTAAGACTAGAGGGAAGGTAGCTAGTCATCATCATCCATAGCTAACTCTTTGGCTACTCTTTTAACAACGAATAGTGGGATTGACCGTCACATTATAACGCCCTCACAGTTGAAAGGGAGAACATGTTTGGTGCGATTGGGATTCAAATCCGCGACCCTCACATTACAAGTCGAGCCAGCGTCTTAACCATTTGGCCATGCCGGGTCTCGGTTATATGAAAAATGTATATTTATTAATTAAGATAATTAATAATAAAGAAGAGAATGTGTTTTAAACTGATGTTAGTTTCAAATATATAAATATTAACTAAGAGAAACAACTAATAACGAAGAAAATGTATTTTAAACTGAAGTTAGTTTTAAATATCTAAATATTAATTAAGAGAAACAACTAATAACGAAGACAATGTATTTTAAATTAAAGTTAGTTTTAAATATATAAATATTAATTAAGAGAAACAACTAATAAAGAAGAGAATGTGTTTTAAACTAAAGTTAGTTTTAAATATATAAATATTAATTAAGAGAAACGACTAATAACGAAGAAAATGTATTTTAAACTAAAGTTAGTTTTAAATATATAAATATTAATTAAGAGAAACGACTAATAACGAAGAAAATGTATTTTAAACTAAAGTTAGTTTTAAATATATAAATATTAATTAAGAGAAGCAACTAATAACGAAGAAAATGTGTTTTAAATTAAAGTTAGTTTTAAATATGTAATTTTGTATTTAATTTATATTTATTACACATATTAAGGAATTCAAATAATCAAAAGAAGCTAAGAAATTCTGTTTTTAAAGGATCTATCACGCGAATAAAATACGAACTTCTCTCTAAGCAAGCAGGCCCATAAAATGAAATTAGAAGCTCTAATTCCAATATTGTTGTTGTTTTTTTTTTACCTTTTAAAATCAAATAGCAAATATAACACGTTTACATCTGTTATCTGTCACTAACAATATCTTTTATGTTATACTGCGTAGCAACAAAAGTGTCTAAGTTATATAAAACCAGTTTCTCACGTCACGTCACGCTTGATTTCTCGATGTAGAAGGAATAATAAAAGTCAAAATGCATACATGTATATCCAGATTGAAAAGATCGATTAATGTTTCCTCATCACGATTTTAGTGACGGGGGTGAAAGGTTGCCGAGAAACATTATAAGTGTAGTGAATGTTGATATAATAAGCCTGAAGTAAAGGCGTAGTGTGGGATCTCTTAGTTCAGGGTTCTCCAAACTACAGTCCGCGACTTCGATTTATCCGACCTGCCAACAGTTTATTAAAGTAATAATATAAATTTTTAATGTTATAAAAACAAAATATATAATGTGATTGAGCGAAGGCCAATATAGTTGGATACAGCCCGCCAACAGCTCATTAAAGTAATAAAATGATATAATGATATCATTTTCATTTTAATGATATAAAATAAAAAATAAAACGTAATTGAGCAAAAGTCAATCTAGATGCGATACATTTTACTATTTGCTGGAAAACGTCATATTATTTAGTATTACGTCATCTCACCTGTAGATCCTAGTGTCCTGAAGCAACATGTTTCTTTCCACACCTGCTCCGTGTACCTCAGTGTGTGTCAGTGAATCCTGCTGTTAACTTTATGTTCGAGTTCACTGTTATTCCTAGTTATTATCTCAGGACAATAAAGGCAAGAGGAGAAAAGTTGACTCTCAATGTCGTGTTTTTAAAGAAAAATGAATTGTGGAGAAATTCGTTATTGAATCACGTAACACAGAACTGTACTTAATATGCAACATTCGTATACATTATGAAACCAAGCATTCTTCAGAGTATTCTCAGTTCACGAGAATGTTTTGTTCAGACAAATTCGAAACCTTATCGTCACAACACTTTTCGTTTTAGAGGAAGACAGCCGAGAATGAAGCTGCAACAAGAGCAAGTTGTCATCTTTGATGATAGGAACACTAATTTTGAACCTCAGTTGGGTGTAATTTTGTCAGAAAGTACCAGTTTCATGCTTCTCACTATGCTAAAAAAAAGACGGTTGTGCATCTTAAATGTTTTCAATTAGTCCTCTTATGAGAAATAAGTTAGTGATATTATATTCTGATCATGTATACATCCATACTTAATTTTACCACGACCCCTTCAGCTCAGGAAGCCTAAAAAGATCTGCCACCCTTGTCCAAAAGGTTTGGAGATCTCTGTGACCTAGTTTAAAGCCAAGTGCATACGCTTTAGAATGAAAGTAAATATATCGATTCAATGTTAAACTTCGTTTCTGAATTAAGTTATGTTCTGCTATATCACAAAGGTTTTAATTAGGAACAAATATTTTTATCAAGATATTTCTTCCAGTCTTCTTGTTTATATATTTCATTTTATACATCCAGTACACTGACGAACAATAATATTAGGTTATACTTTTGTTGCTAAGCAACATGACATAAAAGCCATTGTTCTAATGTACTGGATTTTCTGTATAATATAAGACCAACCATTATTCAATAAATACATCACCAATTCACTTCATGAATAATCTTAATTTTCATTGGTTAACAAAGGAGTTTACTGACGTTTGACTGTCTCGTCTGCACTTTTCTGTTTCTTTGTTGGTCAACAAGCTTGATTTCGCAAAATATACTCATTTCAATCAGTTATGAAATTTGAGATTAGGGTACATTGTGAGGTGGGGGTGGTAGTACTTGTCCCGTCGTTTTTGACAAGTTGTACAACAGTAACCTGATATTACCGTTCGTCTGTTTACTGAAAATGTAAAATGAAATGTATAGCTAGCGAAACAAGAGAAACGTTTTGATTTCTTCAGTTCGTATTTCCATTGATTAAAAAGGTTTGTCTGATATGTTCTGTTACGTTTCCGTTAACTCCAGAGATATTTTTAGACACACTATAAGCGAATCATAAAAACATTAAGAAAAGAAAATACCACTAAAATCTTTTGAAAAAGAAAAACCCAGAATTTCACACTAATGATACTCCATTTGTTCAACCTTTCACACTAACGATACTCCATTTGTTCTACCTTTCACACTAACGATACTCCATTTGTTCTACCTTTCACACTAACGATACTCCATTTGTTCTACCTTTCGCACTGACGATACTCCATTTGTTTTATTTTTCGCATTGATGATACTCCCTTTGTTCTACCTTTCACACTCACGATACTTCATTTGTTCTACCTTTCACACTCACGATACTCTATTTATTCTACCTTTCACACTGACAATACTTTATTTGTTTTACCTTTCACACTGACGATACTCCATTTGTTTTACCTTTCGCACTGACGATACTCCATTTAATCTACCTTTCACACTGACGATACTCCATTTGTTCTACCTTTCACACTAACGATACTCCATTTGTTCTACCTTTCACACTGACGATACTCCATTTGTTCTACTTTTCACACTAACGATACTCCATTTGTTCTACCTTTTCACACTGACGATACTCCATTTGTTCTACCTTTTCACACTAACGATACTCCATTTGTTCTACCTTTCACACTAACGATACTGCATTTGTTCTACCTTTCACACTGACGATACTCCATTTGTTCTACCTTTCACACTAACGATACTCCATTTATTCTACCTTTCACACTAACGATACTCCATTTGTTCTACCTTTTGCACTGACGATACTCCATTTGTTCTTCCTTTCACACTGACGATACTCCATTTGTTCTACCTTTCACACTGACGATACTCCATTTGTTCTACCTTTCACACTGACGATACTCCATTTGTTCTACCTTTCACACTAACGATACTCCATTTGTTCTACCTTTCACACTAACGATACTGCATTTGTTCTACCTTTTCACACTGACGATACTCCATTTGTTCTACCTTTCACACTAACGATACTCCATTTGTTCTACCTTTTCACACTAACGATACTCCATTTGTTCTACCTTTTCACACTGACGATACTCCATTTGTTCTACCTTTCACACTAACGATACTCCATTTGTTCTACCTTTCACACTAACGATACTCCATTTGTTCTACCTTTCACACTGACGATACTCCATTTGTTCTACCTTTCACACTAACGATACTCCATTTGTTCTACCTTTTGCACTGACGATACTCCATTTGTTCTTCCTTTCACACTGACGATACTCCATTTGTTCTACCTTTCACACTAACGATACTCCATTTGTTCTACCTTTCACACTGACGATACTCCATTTCTTCTACCTTTCACACTAACGATACTCCATTTGTTCTACCTTTCACACTGACGATACTCCATTTATTCTACCTTTCACACTGACGATACTCCATTTGTTCTACCTTTCACACTAACGATACTCCATTTGTTCTACGCTTACTGGTGATGATCTGTGGTAGCAGTTTGAAACGTCACACTGTTACTGTAGTCTAACTATCAAAACTGAATCATTAGTATAGAAGTACTCCACTATACTTACATCATACATTCAAGGGTAATGTTGTGTAATAATGTGTTGGTTTATTATTTCAAATATGCTCTGGTAATTCTTTAAATTTTCTGACAAAACATTGCAGCTGGAATATGAAACATATAAGTTAATTATTTTTTTCTTTTATCAAGTATTCACAACATTGCTGTACTGTTATCCCGTATATAATTAAATGGTATAGTACTGTAGAAATATCTTTATAATGGCAAAACCTTTTGTATTCTTCATGTAACCACAATATTACCGCCGATGTGATAGTAGTCCTATATTATAAACTGGATTCAGCAAAAAATCCGATGTGACAGTCGTCCTATATTATAAACTGTACTCAGCAGATAGTCCAATGTGACAGTCGTCTTATATTATAAGCTGTACTCAGCAGATAGCCCGATGTGACAGTCGTCCTATATTATAAACTGTACTCAGCAGATAGCCCGATGTGACAGTCGTCCTATATTATAAACTGTACTCAGCAGATAGCCCGATGTGACAGTCGTCCTATATTATAAACTGGATTCAGCAAAAAATCCGATGTGACATTCGTCCTATATTATAAACTGTACTCAGCAGATAGTCCAATGTGACAGTCGTCTTATATTATAAGCTGTACTCAGCAGATAGCCCGATGTGACAGTCGTCCTATATTATAAACTGGACTCATCAGATAGCTCGATGTGACATTCGTCCTATATTATAAACTGTACTCAGCAGATAGCCCGATGTGACAGTCGTCCTATATTATAAACTGTACTCAGCAGATAGCCCGATGTGACAGTCGTCCTATATTATAAACTGGACTCATCAGATAGCTCGATGTGACATTCGTCCTATATTATAAACTGTACTCAGCAGATAGCCCGATGTGACAGTCTTCCTATATTATAAACTGTACTCAGCAGATAGCCCAATGTGACAGTCGTCTTATATTATAAACTGGACTCAGCACATAGCTCGATGTGACATTCGTCCTATATTATAAACTGTACTTAGCAGGTAGCCCAATGTGACAGTCGTCCTATGTGCTAAACATTCAGATAACTTCTTGTTTTTAGTGTCTGCTTCTGATTCATCTCCTATCATTAGAATTATTGGATTATTTTGCGGTCTGGACTTTATTTTATTTCTGTTCCTCTCAGTTCTACATATATATGTATACCGATATGATTAACATTCAGATCATATACCCAAAGCATAGTCAAGTTTCTGTACACGTTTCTCTGTTTAATACGATACTGTGTACAATTTCTGATTATCAAATATAACACTAAATCCTACTGCGATCAACGTGTATTCTAATTTCATAATTCATCTGAGAAAAATAACGAAACCGAGTTAAACATTTCAACATTTCTTACACATTTCTGTGCGAAATTATCAAAAATATATAAATTCCGATTTCTGTGTAATTTTGACAAACGTTATCAATCTCTGACGTGAAAGCAAAAATTACTTTTCTGACATTAAATTACGAAAACATGTTATTTTCATAATCTACACAACCGTACACTTGACGCTGTTAATTAGATCTTAAATTAATTACAGCACTGATTCTGTTTATTCAAAAAGTTCAAATGTCTAACATTACGTACAGTTTTCTTATGTTAAGAGGTATTTTCACCAGCATACAGACAGAACCCTTGTTTACTTTACCCAAGATTTATTAACCAATCCTTTTGTGAGTCCGTTGATCCGTGTTATTAAAAACTACATCGCGATAATTAAGGATAATTTCTGCTGGTTACTGAAACTAAAACGTAAGGTAATATTTCATTCTTGACGCTTTGATACAGTTTCAATACAGCTTTTCCGATAATGTGCGCTTTTTTTTTTTATCGCGTTCTTGCACTGGTTTGTTTTTGTGGAGAAACTGAAGTACCTAAGGTAAACTCAGATATACTGTTACTAAGTCAGGAGAAAATAACAAGTTTGACAGATTCAATTTCCTGCAATATTTATGCATATTACTGTAGGTTATAAAACATAAATCACCTTCTTCGCATGCGTTACAACGCAAATGGTGTTAGGATTAACATGTATGCCCAAGATGCACTACGATATTACTGTTCATCCTCCATTAAGAAAGCACTGCCAAAATTTAGAATTAATCTTAATATTGTTTTAAGAAACTGTTTAATTAACAGTTACAAAAATTTTAAGTTTTAATTTTTAATTTCTACGCTAGCTTCTATGTAATTTTTAATTTCTACGCTAGCTTCTATGTAATTTTTAATTAAAAGTGGGGTGTATTTATTTTTCTTTTGGTTTTGTCTCCAGCTAATACAACGATAAATCTACGGATTTACAACGTTAAAATCAGGGGTTCGATTCCCCTCGGTGACTCAGCAGATAATCTGATGTGGCTTTGCCATAAGAAAAACACACACACATTATTTTGGTATTATACCCTCATTTCCACTTTGGAAACGCCTCTGACAGAAGCTTACATTAAAGATTTCGTGGAATATTTTTATTTTCAATTAGGTATATTTTTTTCTCCAGTCTGAAACATTGATGAGTTGTATGCTAGGTGAAACATTTATTTATACCATTCTAATCCAAACATGCTCCGAATATAGATCGGTAAGTTTACGTAAGGATAAATATCATCTTTCCAAGAAACATATTTAATCAAAAATGATTATAACTGTTCCACATCAACTAATTGTCTACATTAGTGACGAAAGTCCGGAACATAAGACACTATAAATTGAAATCTTTGAACATTGTAACTGTATTCTGTCAAAAATTACACTAATAGCGTACAGGAATAGAAAACGCACCGTTCATGCAGTCAGATTTGTGGAAATATAAACAGGATTCATTGGGTTATATCAGAATGTTTTAAATACGCAAATCAACAAGTCACATAACAAACACAATTTACATAAAGTTGAGGTAGAACATAACGTATCAGAACTACATTTGAAAGTTATTTGATGTTACGTAGGTTTCGTGATGCCATCAAAAATTGTTCGGTTTTTGGAAAGGTATGTAACAACCCTTTTTGGCGCAAAATATTTACACGTTTAGGTTGTAAAAATCAGTTAAAATTGAGGATTTAGAATTTCTAATACAGAGCTATTTCTTGTACTTAATGGCATTTGAAAACAAAATAACAGAATATAGACTTAAGAAACTAGAACTATCCTGCAACAACTCGTATCCTACATGTGGTAAACAAAATGTGGCATGTTGTCATGAGCGAAAATACATGAACGCAAAAGTTAGTAAAAGAAGTCTTCGACATGCTCCAAAACAAAACACGCAACATAATTATAGATGATTTATATATGGAAAAGTGAAACAAGTGATCTGTATACAAGTTACTTCCACAACGTATTCGTTCAACCGTTGCATGCATCAAACAGCTGGAAAATTAAACGACCATTCATTCAACATACTGACCAAGTCGTCTGGTGCACTGATATGTATTTATGTACCGTTATATTATAGATACGGGTATTGAGAAACCATCATCTTTGTAGATTAGATAAATTAACGAAAGCTTGCAGTGAAGTAGGGAGTACTTTGAATGTGAAAATCTAACGACAGAGCATTTTGCAATAAAAACTAAGTGTGTGTGTACGTCGTCAGATAAAATATGACTGGACGTGGCAATAAGGAATTCAACGTTGAGGAGAGATTACAAAACATTTTTAACATGACACACTCATCCTCTGTATTGTGAACTTCTTTAGTTTTAAATATGACTCCTATGACATATCTTGTTTCTTTATTTCTGCAATTATACCCATTCTTTTTGGTTCGTCTGACTTTTGTAACAAGGTCAGTAAGAAAGTAGCGAATATGTTCCCAGACTCGGGAAGTAATAGATATAACGGAGTCATACTGAAAAAAAAATTGTAAAAGAATTATTTGTTTATTGCTGATTACAATTAATTAAAAAATAAAGGCCCTAGTGGCACAGCCGTATGTCTACATGCTTCCAACGCTAGAAATTGGGTTTCGATACCTGTGACGGGCAGAGCATAAATAACCCATTGTGTGGTTCTGTGCTTACCCTCAACCAAACAAATATAAAAAATAAAAACTGTTTTTAATTGAAAATGTGATTGAAAGTTAAAACTCATAAGATGTTAATTTTAGCAGAAGAAACTATAAGTAGAATTGCTTTAAGGCTGTGATCTTTATGATTTCTAACTGTGATGAGTCTTGCACTATTGTTTTACAAGTTTAAAGAAAATATAAAGTTAAGGATATTTGATAACTACATATATTTGAAAGTTGGAAATCCCTTTCAGTTGATAAGTTTAAATTCTCTACCCGACAGATCCTCCAGATCCAGTCAATAACTGCACTGTTATCAATAGTACCAAATATGACTTAATCTTACATTGTTTACCGGGACACAATGGTGGCCTTCATCAGGACTTTTACCTGGAAGTTTACGACTCGAGAGACAGATCCCTTCAGATTAATATAACAAATGATACTGGGCCAGTCTTTCATCTAGCTACATTGTCTTCTGGACGAGAATTTATTCTGCTGGTATATAGTGCAAATTCCAAAGGACAAAGTGTACCAGTCCAAGTCATAGCGGAAATGCCAGTTGCTACCCATTGGAAGCAAGGTAAGTAAATTATTGATTTAAGCCTAATATATGATATTGGAGAGTATTAGAAATTAGACTAATAAGCCACAGAAAAGACATACCATGAAACTAAATTAACTAAAGTTGGAAAAGTGTATTCACAATATGCTAAAACATTAAAATCCTCAAAAATATAAATAATTTTCCTCCCATTATCAACGTTAAACAATTTATTTGCATACCAGTAATGTCTTTAGTTTACATTTAGTGATTTTTTAAACAGATCATCCGAGGTACATGCTATATAACTCTCATCGAATGTTTTCGATGTGACATGTATAGCTGCTCTGTAACCCTAAACAGGGATGCTCAAGAGCTCCACGTGGATACGTTCACGAGCGGTAATCTTGAGAGTAATCAGGATTCTCATACATAATCCCATAACGAAAGTAACAAATCGAGTTCTATGTTACATTGTGAATTCTGAGGTTTGGAACTAGTAGGCGTAGCTTATTTTCGATGTTATCTTTCCATGTTATTAAAAAATAGCTTAAAATAATTTTTAATGAAGTGACACAAACATGTTTTGTACATTATGAAAAGTGTGTGTGATAAACTTTTTAAACTCCCAAACGCCTCTGCACAACCATTTATGTGTAAGAAACATTCCAAGTTACATGGAGAATAGAACTTCGACTTGATAATAATTTTGTGCATAAGTGAAGATATTGTTTTGTCTTTTGATTATTATTGAGAAGTAATTGTCATACGATATATTCCTATTATCTCTATTTACATATGTATGTGTATATAGACATAATGATGTACAAGTAATATCAAATAGTTAATTATTTCAGGTATAATAACTTTCCAAACAAAATTTTAGTCAAATATCGTTTTGTCTGGTGTTTTTTTTTTTGCTCCATCAGGTATTAAAATTAAAATTTTAATGGTGTAGGAAGTACACTTTCAGAGAAGGTAATAATGAAGCAGCTTACAGCTTAACTGACCTGAAAATCTCACACAGATAAAACCTGAAGTTGTTTGTGTTAATGTATAATCAAATGATATAGAATTTAGAGTTTTTAGTGTATTTATCGACTGACAGATTGCGTTCTAGTCCTTGAAAGTAAATCGAGGTGGTTGTAAATATGTTATAATTTTATGTTTTAACAAAGAAGAATTTATGGTTCTAGCAACGCTTGTTAATATACTTGCATGGCAGTGTGATATTAACCATTTGTCAGCAAACAATGGTCACAAATTGATTTGTTCAAATCTTCCACTTTCATAACACCTGTAAGTTATTCATCAATTTTAGCATCAACAAATGTTTTGTTATTATAGATAGTTGTATATATAGAATTATTAAATAAAATCTTATTGACGATTTGTAGCGACAGGTGCTTAACAAGGCAGTTGGTAGTTAACTGAGTAAGTAATAAGATGTTTATAATCCATGTTTTAAGTCAGTTTCTGTAAATCACACAGTTTTAAATCTATTTCTTTATAAGGAATTTCATAACATTTGTTGTTTCTCCATTTTTAATTCCATTAGAAGACTTTAGAAACATGGCACTACATGGGCTTCGATATGCATATATACTGAATTAAGGATCGGTTTGGTTTATTTTGAATTTCGTGCAAAGTTACGCGAGGGCTATCTGCGCTAGCCTTCCCTAATTTAGCAGTGTAAGACTAGAGGAAAGGCAGCTAGTCATCACCACCCACCTTTTACCAACGAATAGTGGGATTAACCGTCATCTTATAACGCCCCCACGGCTAAAAGGGTGAGCATGTTTGTGGCGACAGGATTTGAACCTGCGACTCTCATATTACCGAATTTATGAAGCAACTACGAACATTAATGATATTATTTTTCTTGTTTCTATTAGATTAAATGTTCGTAGGTAAAACTATAGTCTTTACAAAAAAGGTGGTCAGAAACGGTTCAGCTGCACATAAGAAGAGACCGTTTTGTTCTTTGTCAAAATTATGAAACAAACTTTTGATTTTACCAAAATCCAACTTTTCTTCCCTAAGCCTAAATACAGAATGTATAACTTATACTGGACTGCCGTAAATAGTATTTCTACTTGGCAGCTGATTTGATGCACTCTAATATTAAGTGAGGAATTCATTTTGATAAGAATTAGATTTAGTAAACTTAAACTACTTTTAGTTTTGTTTTCTGTTCGTTAAGTCAGATCAAGATTAAATATGTAATATACTGCTCTAACATTTAAACTTTAATCGTTTATGATAATTTAGTTTACGTTATCTGTGCATGAAATACTATTAATGCTCTTTTCTGTTGGTTAAATCAGGTGAGGACTATTTAAGGTAAGTTAAGAGTTAAAAAAATGTAACGTATTTATTTCTTCATTAATGATTTATACTTGACCAGATAAATAGAAGTTTTGTGTCACTTCCTTGAAAGGTTATGTTTGATACTTAACACTACATGGAATATGTATGTTTATTTTGTACTGCAGATATACTTATAGTCAAGAAAGTTGATTGCAGAAAAAAACTGTAAAAAGTCAGATTCTATTTGCTATATCAGTCATTAAATATTCAGAGCTTAAAATAAAATATTTTTTTACTCTAAAAGATAAGGATCTCACTGTAGGATTCCATTTAATATCCTGATAAGCTTTAAAGTGGAAATGTTTCTTCTAAATAATTAAATTTGCGACAGTTGAACTTACAGGAGCGGGGAATCTAATAAAAATATGTCATTCGTGGAGGATGTTTTTCTTCTAAATCCATGGTACCAGTGTGTGTGTGTTTTCTTATAGCAAAGCCACATCAGATCATCTGCTGAGTCTACCATGGTATGAACAACAGTAACAACTCCTTAACTCCATGAGTCACTATTGTGCTGATAGTCTTTCTTGCCAACCAAGTTTTATTGTTTATTGTAAAGCTCATCAAAATATTAAATTACATTTTTTATTTTATCTATTAAAAATCTTTTTAAACCCACAAAGGAGTTCTGCTGATTTCTGGTGTGTACTTTCTGTTTTAGGGCTTTACGTTTGAAGACAGAAATATTAATTAAATAATTAAATATTTTGTTTTTCTAAACACTGACTAATATAAAAAAATAATAACTCGCATGTAACCTAAAACCAGGTTTTTATTGTAATAACGACATTGAATCATTGTGTGATACATCTAGTTTTTTATAGTCCTATAGTTTCTTTATTTTACAATGTACAGTTTTATTCTATATTTCCATCTATCTGAACAGAGAAAAACACATAAATTTACTATAAACAATAATTTTAATGTGATGCGCTGATAATTATAACAGTTGACGTCATTATTACCATAAGTGCATTAAATGAACAAAAACTATTCTGAATACAGACACTTCACTTTAGAAGTAAATCTATTCTTATAACAGTTTCTTTTTAAGTGTATTCAACACTTATACTGGATAACACTTTCTTTGGTGAAATATTTAATGGAGACTTTTTTTGTTTTATAACAAATTTTTGTGTTCCATTTTCATTTAAAGTGTTATATACTGAAGCAAGACTTTGTTCTCAAACCCAATAACACACTGACATGAACTTTTAACAACTTTCCCATTTTTGTACAAAACCAATTTAACAAACCATG
Source organism: Tachypleus tridentatus (assembly GCF_004210375.1). Classification (NCBI taxonomy): domain Eukaryota; kingdom Metazoa; phylum Arthropoda; class Merostomata; order Xiphosura; family Limulidae; genus Tachypleus; species Tachypleus tridentatus. The sequence goes on along the minus strand of NC_134829.1, from coordinate 52,725,660 downwards.
TCAGACCCAAAGTCATCTTTGGAAGAATATGTGCTTTATAGAATTTGTTGGAAGCAGTGTAAGTCGTGTTATAGTATATATTATTATATAATATATTATATTATATAGTATCTTTTACTAGACTCCACCCAGTAAGTGCCATAAAATAGCAAATAATGTATCAAATTCAAAATTAAATGTATAGTTTGAATTAGATAATATGTAAGGATGAACTGAAAGGTAGGTCTAATTATAAATATATCTTTAACATTTTGAGTGCCATAAAGATTATTTATTATAATCTGCAAATAGCACTACTACTACTACTGTTTTTATAACAGTAGATGTTAACATCTTCTAAATTGGTTATATAAACTTTTCGTATAGAACAGTTTAGTTAATAGAACGGGTGTTTTTCAAGAATTTTTGTGTCTGTCTTTGACCATAGGATGTAGTTTGGCCCCTCGCTTATAATTCATCCAAGGTCCGAAATTCCAAACGTTATTGTGTGTTGTTGTTTTTTGTTTTTTTTTGGAGGGGGGAGGGGCACTGACATAGCGCAAACCAGATAGTTTTGGATTCACAGATCGGCACGCTAACCATTGAGACACGCTTGTCCCAAAAGTTAACTCTTAAAAAACTAGAGGGTAACTCAATAGAGCGCGCACCTCTGCCCAGTAGCATTGATCATATTTAGCCCTAAAAAATATGCCACTATATCTGTTGTTACCAACGAACAGAAAGAAATAATATGCTACATATGTCCGCCAAGTTTCATCAAAATTCTATCATTTTTGTTTGAGCTATAAAACAAAAATAATATGAAAAATCGGTCCCCAGGTTGACAGATGGAGATTTTTGTCGTGACCTAATCTTCACTCTCCAAGACTAATCACTTTTAACTTGAATCATAGTCTAAAATTTACACCAACTTTTGTTTAAATCCATTCAGTCGTTTTGTCCCTCTCTGATACAGCGGTAAGTATACGGATTTACAACTTTAAAATCAGGAGTTAGAGTTCCCTCAGTGGATTCAGCAGACAGTCCAACGTGGATTTGCTATAAGAAAACACATACACACACACATGGAGACATCTTGCTGACAAACACATATAGGGCTGAAAACATAACCACCGTCAACGTTTGGTAATGGAAGTTATAAAAATGCTACAGTTGTGCATTAAACGTATGTAACAAGTGTAATAAAAATACATCTCGGAACGGCTGGTATGGGTATTAACACTTCTTAACCTGAAGATGACCTAGGAAGATCAAAACGTTATTCTCTCCTTATCAGTAAAGGTGTTAATACCCATACCAGCCGTTCTGAGATACATTTTTATTTAAAGTGGGTTTCTCGTCATCAAGAAGTGTGATAAAAGTTCGTATAATGAAGATAATAACAGTTAAATAAATGCCAAATTTATATAAACATCTTTTGGACTGTGCTAATACTGGATCCCGAAAACCAAATATTGACCTTGATAAATGTTAACATTTTTCTCGCTTCGGAAATCAACGTTTGAGGCTTTTTTTTAATGCACTAATTAATTATTATTAAAGGATGCGAAATAGAAACATCATTCAATGTTTGTTGTTTTGACAATTTGTTCAGTTCGGACACGTTAACAGTTTATACTTTATCAGCTTCAGACTTATAATTCAACATTTTTTGTCTTTCTAATTCAGTTTTCAATACCCTTTACGATAAGCCATATTTGAATTGTATCTGTAAGGTACTAGCTTTTATAAGGATGTATTAAAATAAACTGAGTAAATTATATTAAGTTATGTTAGAGCATCTTCACATCGTTAGAATCCGTGTCGCCACTTCCAGACATGCAATTTCTGATGAATAGATAGTGTAACATTTGCCTTGCAGCGACAGTTTTTCTGCAAAAGGTTCGATTGTAAGCCTGTCGAGTCCAAAGAATTCTATTCTTCCTTCTTTCTTTCCATGATCCGTCTAGTGTGCGAAGATATTTTTCAGTGATTATTTCAATAGTAAGACTGCATAGAAATTCATAGACAGTGATTGCACCCGGCGACTTGATCAAGATGTCTTCGTGTGAAATAGTATGAATATAATTTCCTTCTCCAGCTGCTACAGGTATGCGAAATTTAAAAGGACATGTCGTGGAAGCAACTTCTGTACACGTGACTCGAGTTGTTTTTCTGTCAGATATTCTTCTTGATTATGTTACATACTTGAAGCATGTGAATGGCTTTTGCTACTGACTTACCAAGCCTTAGATATCACCTCTTACACTTGTTTTTCAATGCAATTAAGCCTAAGAGATATCACTGTCTTAGAAATTCTAAATCCCTGATCTGAACACATATCTATGATCTGAGTATGTGAATATTTTATTTCAGAAAGGGTTGTTACATACCATCCCTCAAAACAATCAGGTTTTGGTAGCATCGCACTACCTACAGAAGGATAGACAATGTCAAAATGTAGTTTATATTCGCTGTGCTGGTTACGTGACTTTTTTATTTCCATACTCAAATTAGTTCAAACATAACGTGTTTTGTTGTTTATATACCTCTAGATTGTTACCGCACGTTTCGCATATCCGTTCTTTAGTGGATGGTTCGTAAAATGAAAAACTACCAGTGTAAGACAGATAATTAATTTTGCGAGTGGCTCTCAACAGCTTGTTTTCTTAATTGATTTGTATCGAAATCTGGTTTGTAGCGACGGTAGTCAGCAGACATTTTGTTGTGCCACTATAAGTAACAACTGAATAGTAAAGATAACAGTTGGTGTAAATAACTTACACATTACCATCAATAGAAGCAACATATCTGAAGTTCCTTTTAGAGTAGTGCTCATTTATATTCTTATTCAATCCTAGCTTTATTAATAATTTCAAATTATTAGTTAACACAAGGAAGAGGCCCTGAAAAAACATGTTGAGCCTCATTATGAAGTGGTAAGTCCAACAAGTAAGGTCTTTTGATTAAAGGAACAAGAGGGAATTCTAAATAGCCGCGGCAGGATTAGAATAAATTAATATATGAAACCATTTATTCCTTTTTATTTGTTATATTTTTGTGCACCATCAATACCAAGTGTAGAGCGCGTGTATATTCGATTCGATTTTACTGCTCATTACGATGTTTACTAGCCTACCTTCAAGTTGAATTATTTTAGGAAAGATTAGAGTAACTTAATTTATGAGACCTTGGGCGTGGTTGAATACGTCAGTAGAAATGGTTTGACCTACTGAATTCAAACTTTAATTAGATCTCAAACCAGTCAGGAAATGGGGGATCTATGAGCTAAAAGTTTGTATTAAAAAACTAACATAAATAGCCATTTTAGAAGTCACTATATTGCGGCCGAAAAATTGAAAATTGATGTACATCGTCACGGGCTAGTGCTCACTTCGTCAGATAAAGTAGCTGATTAATACAGGACAGAATTAGAAAGACCGTATTTGAATATAGTACAAAGTATATTTTACGAGTTCTTGTCACAATATGACGAAACGATACGAAAATTACTCAATTAACACTGGGCCAGTTAAAACATTTTTAAATCAAGCTTTATTAATTTCATCATAGCTGACGCATATGGAAAGAGTCATGGATCTTAAAAACACCTATAAATATCTTAGGGGCTACTTTCTTACATTTTTTATTCCTTCTTAAAAAATAAAAAAAATAATTGTGTTTCTTGCTAACTAATTTTAGAGCAAACAAATATTTAAACTAAATGTAGTAGTTCGTATTTAGTTTCGTGTTTATATAATTATTGTACCCCTGTATGGCAGCTGTATGTTTACGGACCTGCAATACTAAAATCCGGCACTTTATTTCGTGCAGTGAAAAATTGCAGATAGCCCAATGTGGCTTTGATCCAGAACATTCATATCCACAATAAATTATTTATATATTTATCATACAAAATGTGTATAATAACTCGCATGTAACCTAATACCAGTTTTTATTGTAATAACGACATTGAATCATTGTGTGATACATCTAGTTTTTTTATAGTCCTATAGTTTCTTTATTTTACAATGTACAGTTTTATTCTATATTTCCATCTATCTGAACAGAGAAGAACACATAAATTTACTATAAACAATAATTTTAATGTGATGCGCTGATAATTATAACAGTTGACGTCATTATTACCATAAGTGCATTAAATTAACAAAAACTATTCTGAATACAGACACTTCACTTTAGAAGTAAATCTATTCTGATAATAGTTTCTTTTTAAGTGTATTCAACACTTATACTGGATAACACTTTCTTTGGTGAAATATTTAATGGAGACTTTTTTGTTTTATAACAAATTTTTGTGTTCCATTTTCATTTAAAGTGTTATATACTGAAGCAAGACTTTGTTTTCAAACCCAATAACACACTGACATGAACTTTTAACAACTTTCCCATTTTTGTACAAAACCAATTTAACAAACCATGTCAGACCCAAAGTCATCTTTGGAAGAATATGTGTTTTATAGAATTTGTTGGAAGCAGTGTAAGCTATATAAAACGTTATCCAACAACATAGTGCAGCCCTTTGGATGGGCTGCTGTGTACCTACTTAAACCAGTTGTTTTTTTTTGCCGCTTTAAGCTACATTTATAAAACGTTTTCAAACAGAGAAAGTTAAAGGAAGTTGGCCAAGAAGTTAGACTTTTACAACCGAGCATGCTCACCAAAGCTTGGTTTTAAATTTGTTTACAACCCTTTCAATAATTCCTAGTGGTTGAAAATTATCATTTTTATCCTAAGCTTAATGTTTGAGAGAGAAAGCACACATAGAGTGTAATAAATTCAGGGTACTGATATCAGTTTATTGAATATTATTAGGGGGAGGGGTACAAAAATATCTTTTGTTTGAAGTTGATTTTGGAGTATGTGAAGATTTTCGAAAATTATTTATATAGCCTTGATGTTTTGTAAATGGTAAGTGAAGATAACTGATGTTCTGTAAGTGTAAGACGAGTTTGTATTTTTTTTTTGCGTTGTTTTTCCAACAGATTTCCGGTTTTGTTTAGAATATCCTGTGTATTCTCCCGACTGGAGATAAACTCGCAGAAACTGAATTCGTTGTATTCCCTACTATTTATTCGCAATCTCGAAAACTGTGATTTTTAAATGTTATGTTTTGTGTGAAATGAGTGGTTTCGATAGGTTTTGTGAAAACTGTGTGATTTCGGAATGTTATGTTTTGTATGAGATAGATGATTTCGGGTGTTATTATCTTTGACGATCTTAGTGACTAGGTGTGAAATATAAGGAATTATATGTGTTGATGGATTTATAATTTACATCCACGTTAATTTGTGGCAGCTGACAGATAAGTATGTAAAGAAATAGAAATAATGTGTCAGATGTGATGAATACAAGTAAGAGAAGAATGAATTAACATTATGTATGAAACGTCTTAGATCGAACTCTGTGCCAGTGGAAATTTCTACTACATCATCGATGTATCTCTTATAAACAAGGTGTAATGGGTTATGACACTGAATAAACATGTGTTACTCGACGTAATGGGTTACGACACTGAATAAACATGTGTTCTTCGACGTAATGGGTTATGACACTGAATCAACATGTGTTCCTTGACGTAATGGATTATGACACTGAATAAACATGTGTTCCTTGACGTAATGGGTAATGACACTAAATAAACATGTGTTCCTCGACGTAATGGGTTATGACACTAAATAAACATGTGTTCCTCGACGTAATGGGTTATGACACTGAATAAACATGTGTTCCTCGACGTAATGGGTTATGACACTGAATAAACATGTGTTCCTTGACGTAATGGATTATGACACTGAATAAACATGTGTTCCTCGACGTAATGGGTTATGACACTAAATAAACATGTGTTCCTCGATGTAATGGGTTATGACACTAAATAAACATGTGTTCCTCGACGTAATGGGTTATGACACTAAATAAACATGTGTTCCTCGACGTAATGGGTTATGACACAAAATAAACGTGTTTCTCGACGTAATGGGTTATGACACTAAATAAATATGTGTTCCTCGACGTAATGGGTTATGACACTAAATAAACGTGTTCCTCGACGTAATGAGTTATGACACTAAATAAACATGTGTTCCTCGACGTAATGGGTTATGACACTAAATAAACGTGTTTCTCGACGTAATGGGTTATGACACTAAATAAATATGTGTTCCTCGACGTAATGGGTTATGACACTAAATAAACGTGTTCCTCGACGTAATGGGTTATGACACTAAATAAATATGTGTTCCTCGACGTAATGGGTTATGACACTAAATAAACGTGTTCCTCGACGTAATGAGTTATGACACTAAATAAACATGTGTTCCTCGACGTAATGGGTTATGACACTGAATAAACATGTGTTCTTCGACGTAATCAACGAAAAAGAGTGATAATGTTCTATTTTTCACTCAGAGTTACACAGGAAATTTGTTGAAAAATATGTTAATGGAAATAAAACCAACACACTTTAGGACTACAAGAGTGAGTTAATTTGTTTTTTTTTAATTTCGCGCGAAGCTACAAGTCGATTTTCTGCGTTAGCCGTCCTAATTTAGCAGTGTAAGACTAGAAGGAAGGCAGCTAATCATTTCCACCTCCACCCACCGCCAAATCTTGGGCGCTACTCTTTTATCAACGAATAACGAGATTAACCGTAACATTATATCGTCCCCACGGCTGAAAGGGCAAGTATATTTGGTGTGACGCGGATTCGAAACCGCGACTCTCGAATTACGAGTCGAGCGCCTTAACCACCTGGCCATGCCGGGCCTGTTGTCTTGTGTTGTCACTAGGGCTCTTATCGTGTGACTTGATTTAAATTGAAGTATAAATTCAAATGTTAATATTATCATTATAACTGTGTGTTATACAAAGTGGCAACCTTCGCCTGAAAAAGAACGCTATCCGGAAACGTTGTATGATGAGATTTGTAGAAATAACTATTTTCTAGTTTACTATACTTTTGATGGGTTTTTTTCAACAACTTAATCTAAGATATTTTAATTATCGCATCATTTACATTATAAACACTTAAACTAATAAACCACATTTTGTCACAGTATAAATTGAAAGAAACAACTTTATTGTGGTATAAAAACAAAACTTGATGCACTTGAGGAATTTTCAATAAGAGTTTCATAGTTACAGAATTACTTTACAAAAATATAAAACATTAAATAAACAAAATTGTAATTTTAACTTAAAATGAAATTGATCTAAGATTGTAGCATATTTCATTAAAAATTAAAATACTATTAATGAATCATCAATAACTTCTTTCTTTAGCTTTGATTTGCACATTATTATCTGTTTTGAAAAACGTTATTGCTTCGTTAAAAGGCACTAAAACTTTCAGATTAAAACAGAGCCCGTACTATATTAGAAATTCATTTTGATAATTTCACAGTTAAAGTAACCCTCTACGTCTTAAGCCTATGGAAGTATGTTAAGTACAAGATATCGGTTAAAAAGCTAATTATCCATCGGTGTGATAATCTGTTATAAGGCTCTGAAATTTAAAGCCTTGACTAATGGATTAGGAAAAAAGCGCCCAATACAACGGTGTAGGCCCGGCACGGCCAAGCGTGTTAAGGCGTGCGACTCGTAATCCGAGGGTCGCGGATTCGCATCCCGTCTCACCAAACATGCTCGCCCTTTCAGCTGTGGGGGCGTTATAATGTCACGGTCAATCCCACTATTCGTTGGTAAAAGAGTAGTGCAAGAGTTGGCGGTGGGTGGTGATGACTAGGTGCCTTCCCTCTAGTCTTGCACTGCTAAATTAGGAACGCTAACACAGATAGCCCTCGAGTAGCTTTGTGCGAAATTCAAAATCAAAAAACAAAAGAACGTTAGATCATGGAATAAAAGTGAATCATTACCTGAACAAAATAATGTTAGATCATGGAATAAAAGTGAATCATTACCTGAACAAAATAACGTTAGATCACGGAATAAAAGTGAATCATTACCAGAACAAAATAACGTTAGATCATGGAATAAAAGTGAATCATTACCTGAACAAAATAACGTTAGATCACGGAATAAAAGTGAATCATTACCAGAACAAAATAACGTTAGATCACGGAATAAAAGTGAATCATTACCAGAACAAAATAACGTTAGATCATGGAATAAAAGTGAATTACCTTATAAGTTTATCATTTTTCCTTCCAAAAATAAAACGAACCCTGGGTCTACAGTGTGTACATATTGTGAATTTATACATAAAAAAAAACATTACGTACCCTATACTTGTGCACACTAATTATAAACGTATAATACAAATAGGCCTCTCCTTATGGAAGTCGCGGATTCGCATCCCGTCTCACCAAACATGCTCGCCCTTTCAGCTGTGGGGGTGTTATAATGTGACAATCAATCCCACTACTCGTTGGTAAAAGAGTAGTGCAAGAGTTGGCGGTGGGTGGTGATGACTAGCTGCCTTCCCTCTAGTCTTACACTGCTAAATTAGGGACGGCTAGCAGAGATAGCTCTCGTGTAACTGTGCGAAATTCCAAAAACAAACAAACAAACCTTATGGAAGTCTTATCAATAGCTTAAGTAATCTGTTTAATAAAGCTGACAGAATTATTTGTGATTATACCTTATCTGGGGCTGGTAAACAGATAACTAAACTTAAATTCTAAAGGTTTTTTGCACTAGGAAAATTAATCAAACTTTTTGTTACATGCTCAATAACAGTTACAAATTTATGTCATAGATGAAGTCACATTTAAAATTGCGAAAAACAAAAACACCCTGTGGTGATAGTTTTAAGTTTATACGATTAGAATTTTTTTTAAAATCCAATAATCAAACTTTAGAAGACTAAAAATGTTTAAAAATCATAACCTGATCATCATCCATACTGATATCAGTATTGAAGTACTATTATGAACAAATTGATTTTATTGGAGAAAGTCAACATAAGCTATCCAATGGTAGCGAATGTGAGATAAAGGAGAAAAATTCTGCATTAACAAAAATAAAACAGATAACAGAATCAATTAAAGCAGTTAAATAAACCTAGCAATGTAAGTGAAAGGCCTTATTATCAGTTTACTATAGAGAATTTTTCAGAACTAGGCTAAATTCTCCTATGTCGAGAAGGCTCATAGGAGCCATTGGTGAATCTTGGTTTCAATGAAACAAGCGGTTGAAAACGGTAGCACACGCTTTGGGACTGGGTGCCTGTAAATCGCAGTTTAATTTCTAATTATACGCTGGAATCCTTTACACAACTCGGTTAACTGAAGTGGGGGTTTGGCTTTTTGGTTTTAGAATTTCGTGCAAAACTACACGAGGGCTATCTCCGCTAGCCGTCCGTAATTTAGCAGTGTAAGACTAAAGGAAAGGTAGCTACTCTTTTACCAACGAATAATGGATTGACCGTAATTTTTAAAGTCTTCATGACTGAAAAGGGTCTAAGCTGAAGTGATTAGGATATTGCTGGAGGACGTGACATCATATCGCGAACTAAGAGCCTTCAAACTACATCGGTATGTCTGTGGACTTATATACTGCTAGCAACCGGGTTTCGCTTCCCGTAGTGGGCAGAGCACAGATAGCCCTTTTTGTAGCTTTATGCTTAATAACAAACATTTGAACTGTAAGTCTAAAGCATTAGCTATAGTCCCGCGCTGGCCCTCTCAACCACGTGTTCTAGGTAAACTACATAACAAATGCAAACAATGTTGTCTCATCAGAAGTGCATATTGCCAAACAAATTTCAGTTAGTGTTATGTTTGTTGGTTTTATCACGCGCTGCAGAAAATATTGAAAATTTTCAAACATTTTAAGCAAACTGAAAATTACCCACAAATTCTCTTTAAATTTTATTACTGAAGCCTTAAACACACACTTAATATGTTATATTAATGTGCCATATAACTAATACTAATTTCCTATCAGTGTAAGCTACTCATTTAAAGCGAAAATAAACATCCAACTTGCGATCAGTGTAGTTAAGTAAATATTCCATTCTTTTCTTTCTTATAATATATTAGAATGCACTGTTATGTCAGTTGCGTATTTTCGTTGTTAAAGACATTTTCGGCAATAGTTTCAATAGTATTACACTAGTTTTAGCCAGTTTAGTAAAATTAAGTTACTCCTAAATACATGCATCTGGATAACAATGCAAAATAATCTTGCTACTGTAAGTATACTAATTATTCGTTTGTTTTGAATTTCGCGCAAAGCTATACGAGCGCTATCTGCGTTAGCCGTTTCCAGTTTAGCAGTGTAAGGCTATAGGGAAGGTAGATTGTCATCTCCACCCACCGCCAACTCTTGGGCTACTCTTTTACCAACGAATAGTGGGCTTGACCGTAACATTACGTCGCCTCCACGTCTGAAAAGGCGAGCATGTTTGGTGTAACGAGGATTCGAATCCACGACCCTCAGATTTCGCGTCGAACACCTTAACTCACCCAACCATGCCGGGCAAGTATACTAATAAAAATAAACAAAATTAAAAAATAATGGCATTCTATATACAAAATATAGCATGACCAATATTATTAATTAAAGTAACAAGAAGGCCCGGCATGGCCAAGCGCGGTTGTGCGGTAGGCTAACAATCTACTCACTTAAAAAAACAGCCTGTTAATGAATCCGCAAGCGATTGCGGCCCTATGTTCCTTCATGGAATCGAGAGGCTTAATAATAATAAATAATAAATAAAAGTAACAAGAAGTAAATAATAATAGTAGAGTTTGGTTATTTCTGTTATTATCGTGTTATTCCTTCAACTATATTAAAGCTGTAATTATATCTATCGGGAATTTATTCATTCTAATTTACGAATAAAAAATAATTCTGTTTATTACTACAATCAACGACACACAGATTCAGAACTAGATTTGGTTTCTTACTTGGAATATATTATTTATTTATTTGTCTTTCTAGGTTTGTTTTATTTTCCTTCTGTAAACACCGTTCATTTATATCCCTATCTAAAAAACCACGCCGAACACACCTGCTTGCCTTATATTTTGTTATAATACCTCCTAACCATAGGGGGTTTCGTAATCTCCACAGCAGATAAGTAAGAAAGGCGTTCAATCCATCCAATAATTTTCTGACAGCTTAGAATGCATTCATCTCTTAATCCCTTAAGAACTGACAGAAATAACACCGACCACGTGCTCGTCTCTTTCAACTCCAACCAGTGTTCCTTACATCCTAATTCATAACGCCTGTCTTCTTCCTGGATACATTCGAAAATGATGACTGTATTCAACCTTGGCTGAGTTTCTGTCTGATCACCACATTATTTCATAAGATATACCACTATAAGTTATACCACTACAAGTGAATGAGATAAAACAACGTTATGTCGAAATATATAGTATGTTTCTCCACAACTACATCACTTCATTATGCTTGTAAATCATTGTTGGTCAGCTGTGGTATTCGTCATTCGTGTACCCCGCTGGTGCAGCGGTAAGTCTACGGATTTATAATGCTAAAATTAGGGCTTCGATTACCTTTGGTGGACTCAGCAGATAGCCCAATGTGGCTTTGCTATAAGAAAGCACACACACATACATTCATCCGGGCTGTAAACTTTAAAAATGTGAGAGGTGGAAGTTTTGATAAATAATGCAAAAGTCCTAACTTTAACACATTTTATTTTTAACATAACATATTATGACACTATCCATTGTTACCTCAACAAACGTTTTGTATAAGGTATAATAACTCACTATGTATTTATTTAAAACACGATATGAACTGTGTGATGGTCGGGGTGACTTTATACGAAAGGTAGCAGCAAAGATAGTGGCGGTAATGGTGCTTTATCTTACCTAATTTCACCCCCCACCTCTCAATGTCCTTCACACTTCACACTGTTCCATGCTATTAAGTAACTTACGGTCATTGCCTGCAGAAGTTGTAAGTTCATAAGTCAAAGTAAGGAATAAGAACAACTCAAACAGGACTATGGGGACTGTTGTCAACTTCATCTGAGGTTATGTCTTACTGTAGTAGTGGCAGCCATTTGTTTTCATTGTATTCTATCATAGGGAGTGTTAACTCATTCTTTGAGATATACAAGATGCTTGTGTGCCTTTTCTTACACTTTGTATATGTTGCGTTGTAAAAAATTTAATGTGTGTGTGTGTGTGCGTATGCATTCTTATAGTAAAACCACATCGGGCTATCTGCTGCGTCCACCAAGAAAAATTGAACCCTTTATTTTAGCACTGTAAATTAAATACCTAACGCTGTTCCACAGGTTGATGGAAACTTTAATAAAGTTTTTCTTTGTTTGGTACAAGAAGGATGCGCTATATACGAATGTAGTAATTAAAATTAACTTTCGTCAGAAATAATACATGTTCAATAGCATCAACAATGGAGTGGGGGTTGTAAATCCCCATTAACATGCCCCCTTGTTTTAAACTATTTTTCCACAAAAGTTATTTGAGGTTGATCTTGCAACCTGGGAAAAGTTAGATAAGGTACAACAGACAGACAGATTTTTGTACTTTATATATTTGTGTAGGTACTTCTTTCCTCAAATTCCATAGCAGTTGTTAAACATAAATCTACACACTGGGCTATCTGTGTTCTGCCTACCATGGGCAATGAAACTGTTGACTTACCACTAAGCTAAATAACACAGAAACACTTACTGTTGGCTTGTGCTGCTATCTTAAAAGTAAATATTTCTTAAACGTAACCTTGATTTATTCGTATTGCTTTTTGTTATCTAGAATTCTCCCTAACATGTCTATTCACCAAAGAAAACTCATTAAATCCCTCCTATGGTCTGTCGTTTCAGGAAAGCGAAAACTGTTACAACTTATATAACATGTTATTGATTACATTTAGTAAGGGTAAGGAGCCCCAAGGAGCACATCTTCCTCCACAAATGTACTACCCTTATTATTAAACTTCAAACATTTCAATTTTTCTAAAATAAAAGAAAAATAATATTCATCAAGATACAAAATAATAAATAAGGAAATAAAATAATACGTGCACACAAATCTAACAATGTCAAATGTAATACAAAGAAAACAACTTACTCTACATATTACGTGGTGAGCCTAAAAACTATTCTCCAAAAATTTACATCGGCTGTGTGAGGTTTACCATAACGTTACATCTTCTGTGAACGTCGGAAAGGAAACACAATAAGTCTCTAGAAAGAGAGAGATATATAAAGGCTATAAAAATATATTAAACAATTGCTAAGGGACATGTTGAAGGCACTTTTGTGCAATTTTAGCAGAAGATCCACGCTACTCAGAATCTTTAATATATCAGTTCTACGAAATATCATTCGTTCCAGAAATAGCAAGAATATTCACATTTAGTCATAAAACTGATGAACTTCTGAAAATGCATTAAGAACTTTAAACCTGTTCGATTTCGTTTATTATTTCGTATAGCAAAAAGTTCTGATGAAAGTTAACTTTTCACATAGATAAGAATTGAACAATAACAAAGTAAATCATACAGAAAATTTATACATAGATGTAACGAGCAGCAAGAAGTTCTGATAAAAGCAAGCTACAGTAATATAGCATAGCTAACCACTAACCCAGTTGACAACGTAGCTAATTCATAAACAAGTTTAACTAGGAGAACGCAAGATCGTATACCCAGAACTTATATGATTATAATGCATTGTTTCATCAGTTGGGTGGGTTCCCTCGCTGTTATTAATGTTGTTGGTCGCAACAATAATGTTTCACTGTATTTTATCCCGTTGCTGAATTCATATGCTCAGCTAACAAATACACACTGCTGTCCAAAATATTAAGGCTAATGAACATAAAGAAAAAATATGCATTTTGTGTTGTTAGACTCAACCACTTATTTGAGTAGAGCTTTGAAAGATGAAAATAAGAAAAGGGAAAATAAAAATTAAAAAACGTCTTTAGCATTTAATAGAGAAAATGTGAACACTATGAATTTAGCCGAAATATTAGCTGATCAAAAGTTTAAGACTATATCAAAAAGAAGTCCTAATGGGGGTACGAAATGCCCAGTAAGAGGTCTCAGTAGTGAGTTGCACGGCCGTCATTGCGAATAACTTCAAACGTTCGTTTTGGTAGGGTCGATATAAGCGTTTTCAGAAGGCTGGCTGGAATGTTATTCCAAGTGGTGAGGATGGCTTCACGAAAATCATGCACTGTTTGAAATTGACGTCCATGTCTATAGACTTCCCTTGCCATTCACCCCAGACATTTTCAATGGGGTTCAGTTCGAGAGAACACGCTGGATGGTCCAAAAGAATCACGTTATTCGCCTTGAAAAAGTCCTTTGTCCTGCGGGCTGAAAGATTTAGTCATTTCCACACAAGCAAGAGCCTTCAGTCAATAGAATGCTCTATCAAACATGCCAATGTAGCCAGCTGCTGTTTGACGCCCCTGTTTGACCTGAGTCTCATTGTTCCAGATCATGATGGAACCTCCTCTACTGTGTCGTGTAGAAAATGTCTCCGGTGGGATATTCTTATCGTGCCAATAACGTTGGAAACCATCTGGACCATTCAGGTTAACTTTTATTCTTATCAAAGAACAAAACTTTTGTCCGCTTTTCTACGTCCCATGTCTGGTGCATCTCAGCAAAGTTTAACCGAGCTATTTCGTGGTGTGGAAGGAGGCGTAGCCTTTGAAGACTTTCTCTTGTAGATGCCGTCTTATTGTTTTTGAGCTGCATTCTGCGTCCGTAAGGGCCTTAATCTGGTTCGACGATCGGCTGGTGTCTTGTCGGACAACTCCTCGAATCCTCCTGCTCAACGCCGAGGAAATTTTCTTAGGCCGGCCATTTGAAATTCTCGTTCCGTATCCCTCAGGGTCTTTTAAGAAATTTGCAACAGCAGTTTTACTACGCCCAATCTCACCAGCGATGGCACGTTGTGAGAGACCTTGCTTTTGCACCTCGACAATTCTGCCACGTTAAAACTTTGTCAACGTTTTATCCTTTACCATGTTTTTATCCAATGTAACATAGGAGATGTCAGTGAGAGATGCTGACAAAGCTAATTCTTGAACACAAATGACTAAATTTCGTTACGTGTTTACCGATTAACACTTCGTTTCAGTATGGTCTTAAACTTTTAACTAGCTAGTATTTAGGCTAATTTTATAGTGTTCACATTTTTCCTATTAAATGCTAAAAAAAAGTTTTTTATTTTTATTTTTCATTTTCTTATTGTCATCTTTCTAAGCTCTACTCAAATAAGCGGTTGAGTCTAACAACACAAAATGCATTTTTTTCTTTATGTTCGTTGGCCTTAAGATTTTGGCCACCAGGGTGTGTGTTTGTGTGTATATTGTAAATAAATTCGAAATAAATAAACTATGTGTATAGTTATTAAACATTTTAGCCCAGTGCAGTTACTGCAACTAATATTAAATAAATAATGGGATATTATTTATTTACAACACATACATAGTTGTTTCTTTAGTACACTCACACTGATCCCGTTCACTGAAAAACGTGACGTCAGCTTATTCAAGTTAAATATAATTCTCTCTGGCAACATATAATGGCCAGCGAATGCTCAGCAAATAGGTTCGACAGCGCAATTTAGATCAGCTTAATATTTGAGATAAATAGCTATGACTATTTAGCTATTCAGTTGGGGTAGCACGATAGGTCACACAAGACCATACTCCAAGTGAGAAAAATATTATATCATACGTATATTTATTTAAAATAAAAATAAATTATTGAAGACACTATATACAACTAATACAACGGTTAAGACCACGGTTGTCCCTTACACACACGAATAATTTAAAGAGTTGGCAGTCAGAGTTAATAAACTGTGAAAGATAGCGAAAACTTACATCCCATAATAAGACACGAGAAAGATCAAAATAACAATAAGGCTTAAACAAGGAATTAACAACAATAGAAAATATTATAACTAAAGACAAGTAGCGTAATTAAACAAATGGCTTATGTGTAGTAACTAGATAGAGGTAAAAACCAAGGTGTTCACCACACTAAAGTTCTTCATAATCGGCCCGGCATGGCCAGGTGGTTAAGGCACTCGACTCGTAATCCGAGGGTCGCGAGTTCGAATTCCCGTTACACCAAACATGCTCGCCCTTTCAGCTGTGGAGGCGTTATAATGTGACGGTCAATCCCACTATTTGTTGGTAAAAGAGTAGCTCAAGGGTTGACGGTGGGTGGTGATGACTAGTTGCCTTCCCTCTAGTTTTACACTGCTAAATTAGGGACGGCTAGTGCAGATAGCCTTTATGTAGCTTTCGCGAAATTAAAAAACAACAACAAATCTTCATTATTATATTTTAAGTATAATTAAGAACTTAAATTGTAGACGTGGTAGTTTTGAAAAGGACGTAACTTAAGTGAAATTATTAATCTTGAAATGAGTAACAACAAAAATCTGGTAAATGTAAGATTCAATAAATCTTTTGTTTAAAAATCGGAAGGAGAAACTTATGTTTCTGAAAAATAGTGAAATTAAGTTTATTTGTTCTTCCACGAAATTTGAACAAATTATAATGTGTCTAACAAGTTGTGAGCAGCAAGTGTTGCAGTATAACTTATTTTATCAAAATATTTAAAATGTATACATTTCTAAATTTCAAGCGTTTATTTTACAGAATGCTTTACACCTAAACGTAAGAATGACGAAGTTTATATCTAAATTCAAATAAAGTGTTTTGTTCGTAGCGAAATATTATTTTCCAGATTAAGTTATCGAAAAAACATCTTATGGGCAGTATTATCCGCCCCAGTCGCATAGTGCGGACTCACACCCCTAGAAACCAGGTTTCGATACCTGTGGTTGGCAGAGCACAGATAGCCCATCGTGTAACTATATGCTTGATTCTAAACAAACAAACTTATTAGCATTGTGAATAAAAACCTTATAATTTGGCAACTTAATCTAATCGATACGTCTACGAGTGTGACTTGACTAATGAGTGACATTTTGTTATAATCTTTCTTACTGAGGTTTGATATAAATGAATGTTCAAGTTCAAATAAATATAAATCTGTAACTTGTAAGCTGAAGTTATCTCCAATAGGTGTTCCCTGTAAATACTGTTTAGTAACACAGAGGAACAACTTTCTAACATTCTTAGAATATTTTCAAACTGCTAATAAAACTTTTTTAATGTTATCAGTAAGAAAAGTAATCTAAAGGTCGCTAAATTCAAAACTTGAGAAGCTTATTTATATTCAACAGCAATACCGATGATAATAACAATTCTTTCTTTGGTAATATTGTAGCATTTATTTGTTGTTGTTGTTTTTAAATATACTTCCTAGTCGTAGCTTTATTATGTATTATGTTTTGATAATCCGAAATAATGTATGATGTTAAACACCAAAATCTGATAAAAGTGATGTGTTTCTGTATAAAACTTTCATACTGGATGTTTATACAACGCGTTACCTGAAGGCTTAACATTTGTTGACTAAAATAGTTCTTTATACAAAATAGGAATATAAATACATTGCAAATGAAAACAAGTTATCTGATAACTACCTATTGTTTAAAGGATTTAATATTTAGCAACTTTTTGTGATTTTTCTAATTCATTGTTAATAATTATTACGTTTTAATAAATTATGTCCTCATCTCTCTTTTGGCCATTCTTTAAATTAGTTTATTTTTCTAACTTTTTTTATGCCATTTATGTAAGACTTTAACAAGTGACTTACTAATTACTTGATTTGCACAAATACGTCATTGATAGTACAATAGATGTAAGTGCAATGTTATGTTATCCAATACATTATTATAATTACAACTCTGCTAACAAAATTGCTGGTAGTTGAGTACGCTAGCCGTCCTTAATTTAACAGTGATAAAACGAGAGAAGGCCACTAGTCATCACCACACACTATTATTTTATCAACAAATAATGAGATTGATCAAAATACATTATAATGCCCTCTCGGATGAAAGTATTTGGTGTGGTTGCGATTCGATCCACCGATTGTCATATTACAAGTCGAGTACCCTAACCTTTCATGTACTAGGAATTGCAAACGGTAAAATCTTTAGTTTTCCTTATATAGACGGCTTTGCAATCATCATATGTGTCTTTATATAGAATTCAAGAACGAGGAGAGATAGTTAGACAATTCTATGTGTTAAAGAAATGTTTTAATCTAAGGGGCTGTTTGAAAATGTTGTTCTGTTTGACCCGTGAGTAAACTTCCTTATTAAAAAGAATGGTCAATGAAACTATGAACATTTTTATGGAAGTTTTGAAACCCTTTCTTCAAAAATATCCTCATTTGGCTTTCAATAATTTTAGTATGACGCCCATTATACAATAATATTTCATAAAGAAAAACAATCTCAGTGTAAAATGAAATAAGTTGAACATGTTAAAGGCTCGAGGCAGCACTAGGTTCGTCTTATATCCTAGAGGAATGAAACTATCAAATTGGGTAAGCTGTTTCCTGAATGTTTTCTTTCGATATATTGGCATTAAAAACGATGAACATTTCGATTAATTCGCGCGTCTGGTAAAGGCAGAGTATTCTTTTCTTCAGTTATATAGGTAAACTGTATAGGCGAGAGTTGCAAGTATAAATACTCAAGTAACTGTTGAACTTCGTCTTTTGATCGAAAAATGACGAAACTCTCATCAACGTTAGCTTGAATTTCCGTGAGCGCTTTTTCAACCAAGTTTGTTTGTGGTGGTTTAGAAAAATGTTATCTAGAGCTGATCGTAGTGGGAATCCGATAAAAAGTCCCTCAATTTGGCAATGTAGTTTTCCATTAAATACAAAATGATGATTTTCACAAAGTGGATTATTAAAAATCTAAGTTGTTCGTTAGTTAAGCCATGAATAAGTAATTCCTTTTGAAAGAATTTTTTCCAAACAAATGTCGAAAGACTCAACCGATAGAATGTTTGTGAATAAAGAATTTATATCAAAGTTAACCATCAAATGTCCATTGGGAGAGTTTAGATCTCTTAACCCTAACAAATTAAAATGAGTCTAGAACGGTAAATTCGTGAGTATTGCAACTTTTATTGCAAATACTTCCTTAATTTATTCATTAATTGAACGAGTTAAGTATTACAGTCAGTAATGTACTTTATATAATTTTGCAACTGTCTGTCCAGAAAGAAATTTATCATACATAATGTATCATTTTTTCCTATAAATATTTATAAATATTGAATAAAACAGTTGATCAATTGTGTTTTTAAGTGTTGTTTCATTATGCATTTAACATACTGATTATACTTTTTGATTATATATTTAATTAGTGATACATATTATTTGTATGTCTTGATGTTTGATATGTAAAGCTCTTAGTGCTAATTCAATTATATAATCAATATATTCCACAACATCCACTTGCTCTGAAAACGGCATCTATTTGCGTATCTAAATAATATAAAATAATTTATATTTCGCTTCAAAAGTTGATTTTTTTAAGTTTAGTAAATCTATGTTTAAATAGATATGTTTAACTGTTACTGTTCTAACCCTTCTTTAGATATTTTCACAAATCTTTCTCTAGAACTTACGTATGTAGGCTCAATAAGTAACAAATATATTTACCATTTAGGAATAGGAATGTGTACTACAGATAGGTCAGTCTTTCATCCTGTTGCTGATGTATCTCAACTGGTAACATGACGAGAAGGCTTGACCTCTGGTTTGCCCAAGGCTAATAAAAGTAATACTTTCATTTTCATAAAATGGACAGACAAGCCAAATATTATGCTTCTCTGTATTTTAAAATTTATCATTTTGTTACTGTGACATTTAAACTTATTTGTCCAACAAGGAATCGAGTACATTTTCTATAAATAAACATAGTTTACAACTAAAACAAAACATTGAAATTCACATTCTTTAAAAGGCCTTTAATAATAGATCAACTGATTGTTCTTTGTATATTCCAAAACATATTTGTTCCTCGCAAAGATTTTGAAACAGTAACTCGAGGTACATAATCTCTCACTTACACTTTATAGAAAGATAATCAAATATTCATTAATCATCAGTTAGAAATTAGTGTTCTGTGATTTTTCTAATGCAAATTTCTCGTTAGCCAAATATGTTATTATTAATATATGTAGATAAACAAACAGGCGTAAAAAGCATCACATATTCTGAAACATTTATTAATAAAATTTCAAAACACACCAATCTTCTTCATGTCAATATTTGATTTAATAAATTACTGATTAGCTAGCATATAATTTTCGCATATTATGTCCATATTACTATTTGTCCATTTCAGTTCAATATGGAAGCATAATACAATCATGTGAAAAAGTTAGGACACCCTATGAAAGCCTATGTATTCTTGTAACATTTTTGGATATATAGATATTTAATCTCAATTTTAACAATACTAAGAGATTATAGGAATATAACTAAACAATTAAAACTGAAGAAAAGACTTTTCAAGCTGTTCTGTAAATGTAATTCTACAAAAATGCATATTCTAACTGAGGAAAAAGTTAGGACACCCCCACATTTATTCCCACTTAAAATAGCTCAACTCACACACAGGTGTATCACACCAGGTGCACATGATTAGAAGATCGTTACTCAGCATTTTAAATGAGGCTTGCTCTATTTAAACCTCAGAAATTTAGTTTGGTGTGCTCCTGACTGTTGAAGTGAGAGTGAGCACCATGGTGAGAACAAAGAGCTGTCTGAAACCTTCAGAAAGAAAATTATAGCAGCTTATGAGTCTGGTAAGAGATTTAAAAGATCTCAAAGATTTTGAAATCAGCCATTCCACTGTCCGGAAAATAGTGACCAAGTGGAGGGCTTTAAAACAACTGTCAACATCCCCAGGTCTGGTCGTCCAAGCAAGTTCACCCCGAGAGCAGACCACAATAGGCTAAAGAGGTCTCCAAACACCCTAACATGTCATCACGAGACCTACAGCAGGCTCTGGCTACTGTTGATGTGAAAGTGCATGCCTCTAGAATCAGAAATAGACTGCACAAGTTTCACTTGCATGGGAGGTGTGCAAGGAGGAAACCTTGCTCTCTAAGAGAAACATCAAGGCCAGACTGAAGTTTGCCAGAGAGAATGTAGACAAAGAACAGAACTTTTGGAATAATGTTCTTTGGACAGATGAGTCCAAAATTGAACTATTTGTACACCAGAACAGAGGACATGTTTGGCGTAAACCAAATACAGCATTCAGGAAAAGAACCTCATACCAACTGTGAATCATGGAGGTGGAAGTATCATGGTTTGGGGCTGCTTTGTTGCAGCAGGATCTGAACAGCTCACAATCATAGAATCCACCATGAATTCTACTGTGTATCAGAGGGTGCTTGAGGATCATGTGAGGCCATCTGTACAAAAATTAAAGCTGAAGCGTAACTGGACCCTGCAACACGACAATGACCCAAATCATACCAGTAAATCCACCAAGGACTGGCTGAAAACTAAGAAATGGAGAGTCCTGGAATGGCCGAGTCAAAGCCCAGGTCTTAATTCTATTGAGATGCTGTGGGGTGACTTGAAACGGGCTGGACATGCAAGAAACCTCTCAAACATCTCACAGCTGAAAGAATTCTGCATTGAGGAGTGGAGCAAAGTTTCTTCAGACCGATGTCAAAGACTGGTAGATGGCAACAAGAAGCGTCTCACTGTAGTTATTTCAGCCAAATGGGGTGACATTAGCTATTAGGGGTAGGGTGTTCTAACTCTTTCCTCAGTTAGAATATGCAATTTTGTAGAATTACATTTATAGAAGATTTTGAAAAGTCTTTTCTTCTGTTTTAATTGTTTAGTTATATTCCTATAATATCTCAGTATTGTTGAAATTGAGATTAAATATCTATATATTCTAAAATGTTACACAAATACACAGGTTTCATAGAGTGTCCTAACATTTACCCATGACTGTATGTATTGTTTATATGGTGAAAGAGTTATTGTAAAACGATTGTATTTAGCTTAGCTCGTTAAACTTTAGAAATAAAACATTTTATGGTCAATAAGTTTAAATTGTGCCTGACATACAGCAACTTGTCTAAAGTTCGGAGAGAATCAGTTAGAAAATATATCGTACGTTGATATCCACTAACAACTTAATTCTACTCTGTATTTCAGAACGGCTGGTAGGGGTATTAACACTTTTATTGATACAGAGAGAACAACTTTTCGACCTTCCTAGGTTATCTTCAGTTAAAGAAAAAGAGAATTTGAATGTGACCGTTGACGGACACATGTCTTAAAATACGAGTATAAACGGGTACCGGATTGTAGGGGTGTTGCAGGTGGATGTTAGGTTATTAATTAGTGTAGGTATAAAGGTGTTCCTTTATATTGGTTTTAGTTGCTGTATAAGTAGGGCTTCTTTGATTTTACGTTTGTTTATATTTGTTTCCATACTTAGTATCTGGGTGTTTTCTATGGTTATGTTGTGTTTATTTGATTTGCAGCATTCAAAAATGTATGAAGGTGTTTATTTTATGTTAGTTGAATCTGGCTTCCATTTTTCTACTTGTTTTTTCTGATATAGAAGTCGTGGCAGTTGTTGCATTGTATTTTATAAATTATGTTGATGTTGTGTTTGGAAGTGTAGTTTTTACATAGCATGGACTTTAGTTTTATACCTGGTTTTTGAATAAATTTCGTATTTACTGGAAAGTTGTGTTTTATTATAAGTTTTTTTTTCCAAATGTTGGTTATTTTTTCGCTAGTGTCGGGAACATATAGTATGCAGTAATGTTATGTTTTGTAGTTTGTTGTATCTTGGGATTTATTGTTGGTCTGGGTGTGTGTGTATAATGTTTTCCACTGTTTTTTGAAGAAATTTGTTGATGTTGATGAAGTGTTGTTGTATTTTGTTGATTTCATCGTTAATTTTATCAGGTGAACATAGTTTTGTGGCTGTGTTTATTTGGTTTCTTAGTGTGTTAAGTTTTTGGTTTGTTTTGTGTGCTGAGTTCCAGGGAATGTATAATCTAGTAAGGGTGATTTTTCTGTAGATTTCTATTTTGAATTGTGTATCAGTTCTTATGACTTAGAAATTAAGAAATGCTATTTGGTTAGTGTTTTCCTGCTCACAGGTGAACTTAATGTTGGGATGTATCGAGTCAACGTGATTGAAAAAACTAAGTGTGTGTTCTGTAGATGTAAATCCAGAAATTGTATCATCAACATATCTTTACCAGTATAGTGGTGGGTGTAAGGATGAATCTACAGCTTGAGATTCAATCTGTGTCATAAAAGTGTTAGCTAGAACTGGTGACACGGGATTCCCCATACTTAATTAGTTAATTCTACTCTGTTCAGCCTAAAGATCAAATGCTAAATGATTACATATCTATCTTAATATTTTATGATAAATTACATATCGTGGATATTAGATTCTAACAAGTATGTTTTATTAAAAGTCTCCCTTTATATTTCTTATATAAAACTCAGGTTTCATGAAGCTCAATAGAGTAGCATTAATAAATGCAAGTAAAGTCACACACTTAACAAACATACTGAAATATTTATTAAGGTAACTTCAAAATATACTAATCTACTATTTACGAAAGTATCTTAGATCATAAAATACTAAAATAATAATAATTTAATAAAACTTACAGTGGACGCTTGTTCTAACATGTTATTATTCAAATAGCATACATCGACATAAATGAAACATTAGGGATATTTTACAAAGGTATTCTAGCTACTATGATCAAAGTTTCTTTACATTGGAAACTCTACAAAACATATCATGTACTTTAATATGTAACTAAATAGATTTTCCCCTCGCGTGTTGAAATTTGGATCTTGACCCTCACATCCCTCCCCTTAAAACTGACGAGTTTTACCATGGCTTAACATACTCTCATCATTAAAACTGACGAGTTTCACCATGGCTTAACATACTGTCATCTTTAAAACTGACGAGTTTTACCATGGCTTAACATACTGTCATCATTAAAACTGACGAGTTTTACCATGGCTTAACATACTGTCATCTTTAAAACTGACGAGTTTTACCATGGCTTAACATACTGTCATCTTTAAAACTGACGAGTTTCACCATGGCTTAACATATTGTCATCATTGAAACTGACGAGTTTCACCATGGCTTAACATACTGTCATCATTAAAACTGACGAGTTTCACCATGGCTTAACATACTGTCATCATTAAAACTGACGAGTTTCACCATGGCTTAACATACTGTCATCTTTAAAACTGACGAGTTTCACCATGGCTTAACATACTGTCATCTTTAAAACTGACGAGTTTTACCATGGCTTAACATACTGTCATCATTAAAACTGACGAGTTTTACCATGGCTTAACATACTGTCATCATTAAAACTGACGAGTTTTACCATGGCTTAACATACTGTAATCTTTAAAACTGACGAGTTTTACCATGGCTTAACATACTGTCATCATTAAAACTGACGAGTTTCACCATGGCTTAACATACTGTCATCATTAAAACTGACGAGTTTTACCATGGCTTAACATACTGTCATCATTAAAACTGACGAGTTTCACCATGGCTTAACATACTGTCATCATTAAAACTGACGAATTTCACCATGGCTTAACATACTGTCATCATTAAAACTAACGAGTTTTACCATGGCTTAACATACTGTCATCATTAAAACTGACGAGTTTCACCATGGCTTAACATACTGTCATCATTAAAACTGACGAGTTTTACCATGGCTTAACATACTGTCATCTTTAAAACTGACGAGTTTTACCATGGCTTAACATACTGTCATCATTAAAACTGACGAGTTTTACCATGGCTTAACATACTGTCATCATTAAAACTGACGAGTTTCACCATGGCTTAACATACTGTCATCATTAAAACTGACGAGTTTCACCATGGCTTAACATACTGTCATCATTAAAACTGACGAGTTTCGCCATGGCTTAACATACTGTCATCATTAAAACTGACGAGTTTCGCCATGGCTTAACATACTGTCATCATTAAAACTGACGAGTTTCACCATGGCTTAACATACTGTCATCTTTAAAACTGACGAGTTTTACCATGGCTTAACATACTCTCATCTTTAAAACTGTCGAGTTTCACCATGGCTTAACATACTGTCATCATTAAAACTGACGAGTTTCACCATGGCTTAACATACTGTCATCATTAAAACTGACGAGTTTCACCATGGCTTAACATACTGTCATCATTAAAACTGACGAGTTTTACCATGGCTTAACATACTGTCATCATTAAAACTGACGAGTTTTACCATGGCTTAACATACTGTCATCTTTAAAACTGACGAGTTTCACCATGGCTTAACATACTGTCATCATTAAAACTGACGAGTTTCACCATGGCTTAACATACT
The DNA here is from genome assembly GCF_004210375.1 of Tachypleus tridentatus. Lineage (NCBI taxonomy): Eukaryota > Metazoa > Arthropoda > Merostomata > Xiphosura > Limulidae > Tachypleus > Tachypleus tridentatus. The sequence continues at coordinate 52,700,350 of NC_134829.1, read as the reverse complement.
GTCATCATTAAAACTGACGAGTTTCACCATGGCTTAACATACTGTCATCATTAAAACTGACGAGTTTCACCATGGCTTAACATACTGTCATCATTAAAACTGACGAGTTTTACCATGGCTTAACATACTCTCATCATTAAAACTGACGAGTTTCACCATGGCTTAACATACTGTCATCTTTAAAACTGACGAGTTTTACCATGGCTTAACATACTGTCATCATTAAAACTGACGAGTTTTACCATGGCTTAACATACTGTCATCATTAAAACTGACGAGTTTTACCATGGCTTAACATACTGTCATCTTTAAAACTGACGAGTTTCACCATGGCTTAACATATTGTCATCATTGAAACTGACGAGTTTCACCATGGCTTAACATACTGTCATCATTAAAACTGACGAGTTTTACCATGGCTTAACATACTGTCATCATTAAAACTGACGAGTTTCACCATGGCTTAACATACTGTCATCTTTAAAACTGACGAGTTTCACCATGGCTTAACATACTGTCATCTTTAAAACTGACGAGTTTTACCATGGCTTAACATACTGTCATCATTAAAACTGACGAGTTTTACCATGGCTTAACATACTGTAATCTTTAAAACTGACGAGTTTTACCATGGCTTAACATACTGTCATCATTAAAACTGACGAGTTTCACCATGGCTTAACATACTGTCATCATTAAAACTGACGAGTTTCACCATGGCTTAACATACTGTCATCATTAAAACTGACGAGTTTTACCATGGCTTAACATACTGTCATCATTAAAACTGACGAGTTTCACCATGGCTTAACATACTGTCATCATTAAAACTGACGAATTTCACCATGGCTTAACATACTGTCATCATTAAAACTGACGAGTTTTACCATGGCTTAACATACTGTCATCATTAAAACTGACGAGTTTCACCATGGCTTAACATACTGTCATCTTTAAAACTGACGAGTTTTACCATGGCTTAACATACTGTCATCTTTAAAACTGACGAGTTTTACCATGGCTTAACATACTGTCATCATTAAAACTGACGAGTTTTACCATGGCTTAACATACTGTCATCATTAAAACTGACGAGTTTCACCATGGCTTAACATACTGTCATCATTAAAACTGACGAGTTTCACCATGGCTTAACATACTGTCATCATTAAAACTGACGAGTTTCGCCATGGCTTAACATACTGTCATCATTAAAACTGACGAGTTTCACCATGGCTTAACATACTGTCACCTTTAAAACTGACGAGTTTTACCATGGCTTAACATACTCTCATCTTTAAAACTGACGAGTTTTACCATGGCTTAACATACTCTCATCTTTAAAACTGACGAGTTTTACCATGGCTTAACATACTCTCATCATTAAAACTGACGAGTTTCACCATGGCTTAACATACTGTCATCATTAAAACTGACGAGTTTTACCATGGCTTAACATACTGTCATCATTAAAACTGACGAGTTTTACCATGGCTTAACATACTGTCATCTTTAAAACTGACGAGTTTTACCATGGCTTAACATACTGTCATCTTTAAAACTGACGAGTTTCACCATGGCTTAACATACTGTCATCATTAAAACTGACGAGTTTCACCATGGCTTAACATACTGTCATCATTAAAACTGACGAGTTTCACCATGGCTTAACATACTGTCATCATTAAAACTGACGAGTTTCACCATGGCTTAACATACTGTCATCATTAAAACTGACGAGTTTTACCATGGCTTAACATACTGTCATCATTAAAACTGACGAGTTTCGCCATGGCTTAACATACTGTCATCATTAAAACTGACGAGTTTCACCATGGCTTAACATACTGTCATCTTTAAAACTGACGAGTTTTACCATGGCTTAACATACTGTCATCTTTAAAACTGACGAATTTTACCATGGCTTAACATACTGTCATCATTAAAACTGACGAGTTTCACCATGGCTTAACATACTGTCATCATTAAAACTGACGAGTTTCACCATGGCTTAACATACTGTCATCTTTAAAACTGACGAGTTTTACCATGGCTTAACATACTGTCATCTTTAAAACTGACGAGTTTTACCATGGCTTAACATACTGTCATCATTAAAACTGACGAGTTTCACCATGGCTTAACATACTGTCATCATTAAAACTGACGAGTTTTACCATGGCTTAACATACTGTCATCATTAAAACTGACGAGTTTCGCCATGGCTTAACATACTGTCATCATTAAAACTGACGAGTTTCGCCATGGCTTAACATACTGTCATCATTAAAACTGACGAGTTTCACCATGGCTTAACATACTGTCATCTTTAAAACTGACGAGTTTTACCATGGCTTAACATACTGTCATCATTAAAACTGACGAGTTTCACCATGGCTTAACATACTGTCATCTTTAAAACTGACGAGTTTCACCATGGCTTAACATACTCTCATCTTTAAAGCTGACGAGTTTTACCATGGCTTAACATACTGTCATCATTAAAACTGACGAGTTTCACCATGGCTTAACATACTGTCATCTTTAAAACTGACGAGTTTTACCATGGCTTAACATACTGTCAACTTTAAAACTGACGAGTTTTACCATGGCTTAACATACTGTCATCTTTAAAACTGACGAGTTTTACCATGGCTTAACATACTGTCATCATTAAAACTGACGAGTTTTACCATGGCTTAACATACTGTCATCATTAAAACTGACGAGTTTTACCATGGCTTAACATACTGTCATCTTTAAAACTGACGAGTTTTACCATGGCTTAACATACTGTCATCTTTAAAACTGACGAGTTTCACCATGGCTTAACATACTGTCATCATTAAAACTGACGAGTTTCACCATGGCTTAACATACTGTCATCATTAAAACTGACGAGTTTCACCATGGCTTAACATACTGTCATCATTAAGACTGACGAGTTTCACCATGGCTTAACATACTGTCATCATTAAAACTGACGAGTTTTACCATGGCTTAACATACTGTCATCATTAAAACTGACGAGTTTCGCCATGGCTTAACATACTGTCATCATTAAAACTGACGAGTTTCACCATGGCTTAACATACTGTCATCTTTAAAACTGACGAGTTTTACCATGGCTTAACATACTGTCATCATTAAAACTGACGAGTTTCACCATGGCTTAACATACTGTCATCTTTAAAACTGACGAGTTTTACCATGGCTTAACATACTGTCATCTTTAAAACTGACGAGTTTTACCATGGCTTAACATACTGTCATCTTTAAAACTGACGAGTTTTACCATGGCTTAACATACTGTCATCATTAAAACTGACGAGTTTCACCATGGGTTAACATACTGTCATCATTAAAACTGACGAGTTTCACCATGGCTTAACATACTGTCATCTTTAAAACTGACGAGTTTTACCATGGCTTAACATACTGTCATCTTTAAAACTGACGAGTTTTACCATGGCTTAACTTACTGTCATCATTAAAACTGACGAGTTTCACCATGGCTTAACATACTGTCATCATTAAAACTGACGAGTTTCGCCATGGCTTAACATACTGTCATCATTAAAACTGACGAGTTTCACCATGGCTTAACATACTGTCATCTTTAAAACTGACGAGTTTTACCATGGCTTAACATACTGTCATCATTAAAACTGACGAGTTTTACCATGGCTTAACATACTGTAATCTTTAAAACTGACGAGTTTTACCATGGCTTAACATACTGTCATCATTAAAACTGACGAGTTTCACCATGGCTTAACATACTGTCATCATTAAAACTGACGAGTTTCACCATGGCTTAACATACTGTCATCATTAAAACTGACGAGTTTTACCATGGCTTAACATACTGTCATCATTAAAACTGACGAGTTTCACCATGGCTTAACATACTGTCATCATTAAAACTGACGAATTTCACCATGGCTTAACATACTGTCATCATTAAAACTAACGAGTTTTACCATGGCTTAACATACTGTCATCATTAAAACTGACGAGTTTCACCATGGCTTAACATACTGTCATCTTTAAAACTGACGAGTTTTACCATGGCTTAACATACTGTCATCTTTAAAACTGACGAGTTTTACCATGGCTTAACATACTGTCATCATTAAAACTGACGAGTTTTACCATGGCTTAACATACTGTCATCATTAAAACTGACGAGTTTCACCATGGCTTAACATACTGTCATCATTAAAACTGACGAGTTTCACCATGGCTTAACATACTGTCATCATTAAAACTGACGAGTTTCGCCATGGCTTAACATACTGTCATCATTAAAACTGACGAGTTTCACCATGGCTTAACATACTGTCATCTTTAAAACTGACGAGTTTTACCATGGCTTAACATACTCTCATCTTTAAAACTGACGAGTTTTACCATGGCTTAACATACTCTCATCTTTAAAACTGTCGAGTTTCACCATGGCTTAACATACTGTCATCATTAAAACTGACGAGTTTCACCATGGCTTAACATACTGTCATCATTAAAACTGACGAGTTTTACCATGGCTTAACATACTGTCATCATTAAAACTGACGAGTTTTACCATGGCTTAACATACTGTCATCTTTAAAACTGACGAGTTTTACCATGGCTTAACATACTGTCATCTTTAAAACTGACGAGTTTCACCATGGCTTAACATACTGTCATCATTAAAACTGACGAGTTTCACCATGGCTTAACATACTGTCATCATTAAAACTGACGAGTTTCACCATGGCTTAACATACTGTCATCATTAAAACTGACGAGTTTCACCATGGCTTAACATACTGTCATCATTAAAACTGACGAGTTTTACCATGGCTTAACATACTCTCATCATTAAAACTGACGAGTTTCACCATGGCTTAACATACTGTCATCTTTAAAACTGACGAGTTTTACCATGGCTTAACATACTGTCATCATTAAAACTGACGAGTTTTACCATGGCTTAACATACTGTCATCTTTAAAACTGACGAGTTTACCATGGCTTAACATACTGTCATCTTTAAAACTGACGAGTTTCACCATGGCTTAACATATTGTCATCATTGAAACTGACGAGTTTCACCATGGCTTAACATACTGTCATCATTAAAACTGACGAGTTTTACTATGGCTTAACATACTGTCATCATTAACACTGACGAGTTTCACCATGGCTTAACATACTGTCATCTTTAAAACTGACGAGTTTCACCATGGCTTAACATACTGTCATCATTAAAACTGACGAGTTTTACCATGGCTTAACATACTGTCATCATTAAAACTGACGAGTTTACCATGGCTTAACATACTGTAATCTTTAAAACTGACGAGTTTTACCATGGCTTAACATACTGTCATCATTAAAACTGACGAGTTTCACCATGGCTTAACATACTGTCATCATTAAAACTGACGAGTTTCACCATGGCTTAACATACTGTCATCATTAAAACTGACGAGTTTTACCATGGCTTAACATACTGTCATCATTAAAACTGACGAGTTTCACCATGGCTTAACATACTGTCATCATTAAAACTGACGAATTTCACCATGGCTTAACATACTGTCATCATTAAAACTGACGAGTTTTACCATGGCTTAACATACTGTCATCATTAAAACTGACGAGTTTCACCATGGCTTAACATACTGTCATCTTTAAAACTGACGAGTTTTACCATGGCTTAACATACTGTCATCTTTAAAACTGACGAGTTTTACCATGGCTTAACATACTGTCATCATTAAAACTGACGAGTTTTACCATGGCTTAACATACTGTCATCATTAAAACTGACGAGTTTCACCATGGCTTAACATACTGTCATCATTAAAACTGACGAGTTTCACCATGGCTTAACATACTGTCATCATTAAAACTGACGAGTTTCGCCATGGCAACATACTGTCATCATTAAAACTGACGAGTTTCACCATGGCTTAACATACTGTCATCTTTAAAACTGACGAGTTTTACCATGGCTTAACATACTCTCATCTTTAAAACTGACGAGTTTTACCATGGCTTAACATACTCTCATCTTTAAAACTGTCGAGTTTCACCATGGCTTAACATACTGTCATCATTAAAACTGACGAGTTTCACCATGGCTTAACATACTGTCATCATTAAAACTGACGAGTTTTACCATGGCTTAACATACTGTCATCATTAAAACTGACGAGTTTTACCATGGCTTAACATACTGTCATCTTTAAAACTGACGAGTTTTACCATGGCTTAACATACTGTCATCTTTAAAACTGACGAGTTTCACCATGGCTTAACATACTGTCATCATTAAAACTGACGAGTTTCACCATGGCTTAACATACTGTCATCATTAAAACTGACGAGTTTCACCATGGCTTAACATACTGTCATCATTAAAACTGACGAGTTTCACCATGGCTTAACATACTGTCATCATTAAAACTGACGAGTTTTACCATGGCTTAACATACTGTCATCATTAAAACTGACGAGTTTCGCCATGGCTTAACATACTGTCATCATTAAAACTGACGAGTTTCACCATGGCTTAACATACTGTCATCTTTAAAACTGACGAGTTTTACCATGGCTTAACATACTGTCATCTTTAAAACTGACGAATTTTACCATGGCTTAACATACTGTCATCATTAAAACTGACGAGTTTCACCATGGCTTAACATACTGTCATCATTAAAACTGACGAGTTTCACCATGGCTTAACATACTGTCATCTTTAAAACTGACGAGTTTTACCATGGCTTAACATACTGTCATCTTTAAAACTGACGAGTTTTACCATGGCTTAACATACTGTCATCATTAAAACTGACGAGTTTCACCATGGCTTAACATACTGTCATCATTAAAACTGACGAGTTTTACCATGGCTTAACATACTGTCATCATTAAAACTGACAAGTTTCGCCATGGCTTAACATACTGTCATCATTAAAACTGACGAGTTTCGCCATGGCTTAACATACTGTCATCATTAAAACTGACGAGTTTCACCATGGCTTAACATACTGTCATCTTTAAAACTGACGAGTTTTACCATGGCTTAACATACTGTCATCATTAAAACTGACGAGTTTCACCATGGCTTAACATACTGTCATCTTTAAAACTGACGAGTTTTACCATGGCTTAACATACTCTCATCTTTAAAGCTGACGAGTTTTACCATGGCTTAACATACTGTCATCATTAAAACTGACGAGTTTTACCATGGCTTAACATACTGTCATCATTAAAACTGACGAGTTTCACCATGGCTTAACATACTGTCATCTTTAAAACTGACGAGTTTTACCATGGCTTAACATACTGTCATCTTTAAAACTGACGAGTTTTACCATGGCTTAACATACTGTCATCTTTAAAACTGACGAGTTTTACCATGGCTTAACATACTGTCATCATTAAAACTGACGAGTTTTACCATGGCTTAACATACTGTCATCATTAAAACTGACGAGTTTTACCATGGCTTAACATACTGTCATCTTTAAAACTGACGAGTTTTACCATGGCTTAACATACTGTCATCTTTAAAACTGACGAGTTTCACCATGGCTTAACATACTGTCATCATTAAAACTGACGAGTTTCACCATGGCTTAACATACTGTCATCATTAAAACTGACGAGTTTCACCATGGCTTAACATACTGTCATCATTAAAACTGACGAGTTTCACCATGGCTTAACATACTGTCATCATTAAAACTGACGAGTTTTACCATGGCTTAACATACTGTCATCATTAAAACTGACGAGTTTCGCCATGGCTTAACATACTGTCATCATTAAAACTGACGAGTTTCACCATGGCTTAACATACTGTCATCTTTAAAACTGACGAGTTTTACCATGGCTTAACATACTGTCATCTTTAAAACTGACGAATTTTACCATGGCTTAACATACTGTCATCATTAAAACTGACGAGTTTCACCATGGCTTAACATACTGTCATCATTAAAACTGACGAGTTTCACCATGGCTTAACATACTGTCATCTTTAAAACTGACGAGTTTTACCATGGCTTAACATACTGTCATCTTTAAAACTGACGAGTTTTACTATGGCTTAACATACTGTCATCATTAAAACTGACGAGTTTCACCATGGCTTAACATACTGTCATCATTAAAACTGACGAGTTTTACCATGGCTTAACATACTGTCATCATTAAAACTGACGAGTTTCGCCATGGCTTAACATACTGTCATCATTAAAACTGACGAGTTTCGCCATGGCAACATACTGTCATCATTAAAACTGACGAGTTTCACCATGGCTTAACATACTGTCATCTTTAAAACTGACGAGTTTTACCATGGCTTAACATACTGTCATCATTAAAACTGACGAGTTTCACCATGGCTTAACATACTGTCATCTTTAAAACTGACGAGTTTTACCATGGCTTAACATACTCTCATCTTTAAAGCTGACGAGTTTTACCATGGCTTAACATACTGTCATCATTAAAACTGACGAGTTTTACCATGGCTTAACATACTGTCATCATTAAAACTGACGAGTTTCACCATGGCTTAACATACTGTCATCTTTAAAACTGACGAGTTTTACCATGGCTTAACATACTGTCATCTTTAAAACTGACGAGTTTTACCATGGCTTAACATACTGTCATCTTTAAAACTGACGAGTTTTACCATGGCTTAACATACTGTCATCATTAAAACTGACGAGTTTTACCATGGCTAACATACTGTCATCATTAAAACTGACGAGTTTCACCATGGGTTAACATACTGTCATCATTAAAACTGACGAGTTTCACCATGGCTTAACATACTGTCATCTTTAAAACTGACGAGTTTTACCATGGCTTAACATACTGTCATCTTTAAAACTGACGAGTTTTACCATGGCTTAACTTACTGTCATCATTAAAACTGACGAGTTTCACCATGGCTTAACATACTGTCATCATTAAAACTGACGAGTTTCGCCATGGCTTAACATACTGTCATCATTAAAACTGACGAGTTTCACCATGGCTTAACATACTGTCATCTTTAAAACTGACGAGTTTTACCATGGCTTAACATACTGTCATCTTTAAAACTGACGAGTTTTACCATGGCTTAACATACTGTCATCATTAAAACTGACGAGTTTCACCATGGCTTAACATACTGTCATCATTAAAACTGACGAGTTTTACCATGGCAACATACTGTCATCATTAAAACTGACGAGTTTCACCATGGCTTAACATACTGTCATCTTTAAAACTGACGAGTTTTACCATGGCTTAACATACTGTCATCTTTAAAACTGACGAGTTTTACCATGGCTTAACATACTGTCATCATTAAAACTGACGAGTTTTACCATGGCTTAACATACTGTCATCTTTAAAACTGACGAGTTTTACCATGGCTTAACATACTGTCATCATTAAAACTGACGAGTTTCACCATGGCTTAACATACTGTCATCATTAAAACTGACGAGTTTCACCATGGGTTAACATACTGTCATCATTAAAACTGACGAGTTTCACCATGGCTTAACATACTGTCATCTTTAAAACTGACGAGTTTTACCATGGCTTAACATACTGTCATCATTAAAACTGACGAGTTTCACCATGGCTTAACATACTGTCATCATTAAAACTGACGAGTTTTACCATGGCTTAACATACTGTCATCTTTAAAACTGACGAGTTTTACCATGGCTTAACATACTGTCATCTTTAAAACTGACGAGTTTTACCATGGCTTAACATACTGTCATCATTAAAACTGACGAGTTTCACCATGGCTTAACATACTGTCATCATTAAAACTGACGAGTTTTACCATGGCTTAACACGCTATCATCAATATATCTAAATAAAATTACACATTCTGTAACAACTCTCAACCAAACTTCAAACCAGAAAACCATGATTTTTATCCAGTATTTATTGTATATTTATATATTATGCATACATTTTGCTTCTGAAGTTTTTAAGAACAATAATCTGTAAAAGTTCTTGACAAAATATTTTAATTTTGTTGCTTTGTATGACGTACCCCATGGCACAGTGGCATGTCTACGGACTTATGCCTCTACAAACTGTGGTGGGTATAACACAAATAACCCGTTGTGTAGCTTTGTGCTTAATAACAAACAAATCGTTTTTATAATAAAATATCTGGTTTATAAGATAAGATGTACATTCATGTTTTGTAAATGCTCTGTGTTTACTGTTTGTGGTTATAGAATATATCTTATATCCAGTGATGTCGAGAAAACCCCCTTGTAGAGAAAAATATATATGTAAAAACGGCTCGTTTGGGTTGAGAAAAATTTTTACGTAGAGGAGCGAACAACGTTTCGACCTTCTTCGGTCATCGTCAGGTTCACATATCAGGTTTTTACATATATACTTTATATCCAAAATAAATTGTGTTTCACTGAACGTAACAGTCTGAATATAGAAAACTACATTAACATTCACAACATTTTCAAGTTTTAATTGTAACTTATAAAGTCTTGCTTCCTGTTTTTGATTTATATTTTGTGGTTTAAAATTATTATAGTTTACAAATGTAACTTTCCAAGACCCATACGTAATCTGTCTTCTTCAGGATGCAACTGTTTAGACACATACAAGAATATCAACATTATCCATTTAACAATCAAGACACTGAACATTCGATTTTTAAGAGTAGCTTAAGAGATGGTGGTAGGTGATAATGACTAGCTGCCTTCCCTCTAGTCTTACACTGCTAAATTAGGGATGGCTATCGCAGATAGCCCTCATATACTCTCCTCTAAATTCAAAAACAAAACAACTTACACTTAAATTATGTTCTCCAAACTTACGCAACACGCAAATTCTTCTAAACAAACTAAAACATGGATGAATTATAAAATGCTGGATTGCCACGATCACATTAATATTTATATAGATATATCATATTTCATCTAGCATACAATTCTTGTATACCATTTACTCTATTAGACTTTTCTACTGATGTTAGTTCATTAGTCATGTGGCTGTTGTCACCCACTGAGACAGCAGTAAGTCTTTGCATTTACAACGTTAAAATCAGGGGTTCGATTCTTTTCGGTGGACACAACAAATAGCTATAAGAAAAACACATATAGTTGTTAGTGGCATCGAGTTCAGAATCAACCCGTTATATTGTCATACAATATTTTATTATATTAAAAACAAGAACTAATATATTTCATCTCTTGCATAACAACACAAAACATTTACCGTAACTGTAAAACTAGATTATTTTCACATAGGATTTGAGAATTTCTCTGAAAGTGTGTTAAACACTGGGACATTATATTACTCTGTCATTGGAATAATAAGTAAATGCCATAGTGGATATTTTTAATACAATGTTATATTTGCAAATTCTGTGATCTCACAACAAAATCTATGGTCTACAACAAAAGACTCATCTATCATTTTACTTAAAATCAGTTTATGAAGAGTATTCAAATAAATTCGCATAAAAGATTTAAGACATTCACCAACGTGATTAGATTTATCTCTGGAGATCGTTGTTCAAAGACTTTGCTTATTATAATAAGAGAGAGATAGTCAATTTACTTCCAGATGAAAGTGCCCGATATGTTTTGAAGGGCTTCAGAAATATGGAAACTTTGATCATATTGTCTAGAGTATCAAAGTAAGAATGGATATAGTGTAATGAAACTTCCTCTTTAAAAATTCACAATAACGTGTGTAAAACATCCAATCTACACTTTGGATTTGGTTTATTATTATTATTTTAATTCGCCTCAATGGATAACGTACAAAATCCTGTAGCCTTCTCATGCAAATATAAAGAAGGGATAAATTGTGAAGAAAAAGAAAATACTAGTTCTGGGTCCGCACAAACATTTTCTTATATCGTACAAACAAACTTCACAGTGCATGTATTGACCCCAATAATTCAATTCACAGAAACCTCTGGTCATTCTATGATAATCATAAATAAGTCTGATAAGTTTAGTCCATATAGTTTATTGTATGAAGGAAAGAAAGAACAAATGAAGTAGGCATTGACTGACTGTTTGACACGCCCTGGTGTGGTTGCAAAGACGTTTTACTCCATTATGTTGTTTTATTACATTATGCTGTTTTATTACATTATGTTGTTTTGTTACATTATGCCCATTCTTATGTTGTTTCACACTTTT